>NC_065877.1:25135920-25438950 GCF_933775445.1 Argentina anserina
TTGTTCGATATATTGTATTATTTTATTTGATGAAAATCAACAAAATTCTTTAAATAAATCCTCATAAATGTACAATTTTATTATATAAATTATGTCATTATTAATTTATATATTCCATAGAGTCTATATTAATTCTCAATTTTTTATTATTTTATAAATTTAACGAAATATTAATTTAATACGTTAGTTTCGAGTCAGAACCGGTAAAAATATTATTTTAATAAAATTATTAATTAATCAGATATTAATTTAACGAGAGATTGTACTGTAATGTGAGGCTCTTAACTAAACAAAAGTAGCAGGGCCCATACTAACCATAACCATTCCTCATTCAACCATATATAATTCAAAAGAACCCGGGAAGTTCATTTGGAAGATCAAGCATTTATCAATAAATTAAGATTTTAAAAACAGGCTCATCAAGTCATCATCCTACAAAATCAAGCCTCACGATGAGGAACCAACATTAGCTAGCGCACTTGGCACATGATCTATCTCATCGAAAATATAAAGTATATCTAAGTTGTAATACTCTATATAGTTGAGTGTAAACAATTATCCTAAGCAGTATCTAATCTCCCAAAGAAAATCTTATTAGAAGTGACCAAGACAGAGAACAAATTATGTTATATCGTCTGTACGCATTTTGTTTATGGTATTTGATACAAACCAAATCTTGAATATAACTAAGCAGTAGAGGTGGCAAACGGACCGGCTCGGCTCATTTTAAGCGAGCCAAAACCATATGCGTACCGTGTTCGGGCCGACCTATTTATTTATCGTGCTGGGATGGGCCGACTCATTTACTTAAATATTAAGACCGGCCCAAGCCCATGTCGTGCAGGGCTCGAGCCCGTGTTGGGCCAAAAAACGGGCCGGGCCATTAGAATTATGACAATTAAATAAAAAAATATTATGTACGTAGAATACTTATTTTATATAACTATTTAGAATAATAAAAATAAATTAAATACTACAACATATTTCATAATATTATTTCTAAAACATTATGTATGTCAAAACAATGACGTTTTCTTCACTATTTTGATAATATTTGTGAGATATTGTAATTAAAATAATGAAATAATCAAGAGATTTTAATTTAAAAAATCTAATATTCAGTCTAATAATGATAATTGTTTAAATATTTATATAAATAATATAAAATTATGTGTTTAACGGGCCGTCCCATAAATTTATCGTGATATGAGCTATGTCGGGCTAAAAATAGGCTCGGACCATGCCGGGCTCATGGCCAAAATATCTCAATCCAACCCGGACCGGTTTATTACAATAATAGATTCAAATTGGGCCGTTAACGGACTCTGACCGATTTTAACGGCCGGGACTCGGGCTTTTAGGCCCATTTGACAACTCTACTAAGCAGCTATTGATCATCTTGCACTGCGGGATTCCTTTATATCATAGGGGAGTGATGGAAAAAGAGAACCACAATCATGAAACAAATCATATTCTACTTTAATGAAAGAGCAGATGTGACAACACACATATAGAGAGAGAGAGAGAGAGAGAGAGAGAGAGAGAGAGAGAGAGAGAGAGAGGAATAAAGAGATGATCTCTTCAGAATTGCTTCTTTTTACTTTTAACATATCATCTGGCAGAAATTGCAGTGAGATTTAGAGACAAACATGACAAGGACCACCGCAAGGTGAAGTATACTTATACTGTCAATCATTATTGGACACTTGATGATTCTCTCACTATATTCTCTGCCCACTAAATATAAGTTATATAACTTACCAAATGTCCCATAAATCTTTCCTATAAGTTATAATTGATTATTTTGTTTTATTAAACTGAATTTCATTCAATATAGATCAACTACAGTATACAACCGGAGTAATATCATGATCAGACAAAATCAGATCGTGAAAGAAGGCTACTTGTTGCGCTAGTATACTTTCTTAAAAGGATAGTTCAAATGATCTAGAGGTAAGAAGTTCTCGGTTTTCCAGCATAGAAACAATTAGATTCATTCATTTATCGAAGTCTGTGAGGACATTCTATGTAAATGTTGTTCTACTATATTTTGACATTAGACTTGCAAGTTGCTACCCCTCTCTTTCTATATAAGAAGAAAAGAAAAGAAAAACTTTACCACACTTCTCATGTTTAAAGCAAACCAAATGGAAAAGTAGAGGAATATATATAAATTACCCCGTACATCTTTTTCATCTATATAATCATTCTGCAACAACTCTTAAAGTATATGCGATTGTGATCACTAACTTGATTTAAAATCAAGAGAATGCAGTACGTTATGGTAAGTTGCATATATACTCACATACGTTATTGTCCATGGTATATTCGATCAAGAATTCATAGACCCATCAGTTATCATTAATATTAGCTTTACAGAGTAATAATATGCCAGAGTTGTGATTTTATTTTATAATCGTTTTGTCTCATCAATACTAGTAATTTACTTATAAATATATATTGTAAGATACCTCCAACAACAGGTTCTCCATATTATCTCTAAAATAGATAAACAAATTTCAAAATCTTTAAAAAAATTTATGCATATTTTTACATTTATTACAACAATTAAATATACATATTTTTTATTTATTATAGTCATAAAATATTTCATAATTTCATATTATTGACTTGGAATAAATTATTTAAATTTTTATTTGTTGTAATCTAAGTTTGAGTTATTTTTTTAATCGAAAAGTGAGAAAATATATTCAGTAAGCAGAATCAAGATTACACACCCATATGACCCGATAGAAAAAACAATATGTTGATCCTAAAGACTAGACAAAACTAGCTAATAAGGTCACGATGACTCACCTACATTTTCAGCATTGTTTATAGCACTTAAAAAACAAGCCTAAATCAATGTACAAAAAAGAGTAAAAAGTATCAACCACATCAACCTAGACTTGCCCTCAGATTAAAAATAATAATCAAACTCAGCAGAGATAAGTTTCCTCATCTCTGTCACTGTTTCAACAGGCTGAATCTCCACTTGTTGCACGTTTAACATTGTCCCATCAGAATCCTAGGTCTATATCCAAAAGGCCCAAGACAAGAGGCAAAACATAGTCCAAAAGACCCACACCCAAACCCAACCTTAGATTCAGAGATAGATCTGGATTGGAGCCCAGCATGAAACTCACTGCTCTGACGACTACCTCGCGATTTCCCATGCCACGAGCGTAGCACCACCAGGTCGAAGAACCACCTTCAACGCCTCAGTTGATCCAGCCGGCGATGACAACTTTACATATCCCAGAATCAAACTGAAATCAAATGCAAGGACCCAAAATGTCCCAGAACCCATCGATCTCGTCGCCTCCAAACCCAACGGCTCCATGATCCAATTAACGTCGTTCCATCCCAGGAAACCTCCGACAAGCCGAGGTCACTCCCAAAAAAGAATTCTTGAGCCATGGCTTCTCTTCCCTGCAACAAGACAACGGAAGAGAGGATGTAGGCGTCGAATTAAACCTCGAAGCCACATATACACTCCATCGAAGATGGAGATCAATGCAAAGGTGACTCAGGCGGCGGCCTCCCAACCCTAGCAGAGTGATAGGCATTTTTTTTAATGGAGTACCACTATTGGTTGAGATAGTTGACATCTAAGTTTGAGTTGTTGGATAAAATGCAAGTATTTAATATTTGATTATGTAAATTTTTATTAAATCCTGCAAATTTGGAGAATCAATTTTTCTCTTTCATCCATTTCTCTATTTTGGAGAATGAGATAGAAACGTTATTTGAGTGAAAATTTGTTTTTTTTTTTTCACAATCTCATTTTTTTTTCAAAATGCATAATCTGTTGGAGATGCTCTAATCAATTTACTCTAGAATTGTCGATGGGCGTGGAACAATATATCTTAGAAGTTTGGGTGGGAGACAATATGTACGAGCAAAAGCATTATATATGTTTTGATATATTCCACCATTGATTTCAGAATCTATATGCAAAACAAAATAGATTAAGCTGCAGGAGGCTGGTGTGTTCATGCTTAAAATGACTTTTACTATCAAAGAATCAAACCCTTAGTCATTTTCCGATCATATATTGAAACTTTGAAATCAACTTGTGCACATATACATTCGCATAGCTAACTACATACCATCTTCTCTCCTACACTATCATGTATCTCTTTCCCTCTTCCCCCCATTAGTATATAAACCCCTCCGCCCCTCCTAATTTATTTTAAGAATCATCACAAGTGTGTTCACAGTGCGTATTTTCGTACAATACCGGTCATTCGATCACCTCCACCTCCACATATAACCAGTCATTCTATATCATCCAGTGCTTTTCTCCAATACTTCTTCTTCTGGATCAATCATCAAATGGAAAGAAACCTTATGCGCAGGCAGGTTGGTCTGATGAGGCAATCCCTCTTTACTCAGGTTGGTCATCAAGCTAGCCGCTAGCCAGTTATTTAATTAGTCACATATATCTTTTCCTGTACGTACGTAACTCATCAGTTCCACATCCTGAGCGATCAATGATCGGAAATTAGGAGTTGCATGCAAGAATCGAGGGTGGTATAGTGTAATTAAATCCATGCCACACTCAGAGCCCGGGAGTTGGAACTTTATGAGAAGGATATTATTACGTAGAAATTCACACATTTGAGCACCGGAAGTTCGATCACATTAAGTTCAAATTTCAACCCTGAGGGACTTTAAGTTGACTATACGTAAACGGTTCATCCTAAAAATAATAATTGTAAATGATAATGCCGTCATTGCAGGGTTATCTGGATGAACAGTTTATTCAGTTGGAGGAGCTGCAAGATGATGCTAATCCAAATTTTGTGGAAGAAATAGCTGCATTGTACTACCGTGATTCATCTAGATCTCTCCAAACCATAGAGCAGGCTCTGTGAGTAGATAATAGTTCATAATTTCATTGATGGTTGAGTAGAATGATGAATACTTAATACTTATAGTGATCACAAACTGGTTTCAATAAATAATATTGTGTTTCACCCTTTGTTGTGTGCAGAGAGAAAAAACCCCATGATTTCATAAAGTTGGACAATTATATGCATCAGTTCAAAGGAAGTAGCTCAAGGTAGGCATATCTCTAGCTATCACCAATATAGGGTTTATTCGAAAGGAACATAGCTATTAGTATATTCTGCGCGCGGTTCGTTTTTAAGAGAACATGATTTAAATCTCACAATCCCTTTTGCCAAGTGGTGCAGCATCGGAGCCAAAAAGGTGAAAGCCGAGTGCCAACATTTCAGAGAATATTGCAAGGCAGGAAATGGAGAAGGGTACGTACGTAATCCTAAATGTATAAAATCAAGCAGATAACTATGACATATTCAATTATCCATGGATAATGGATTAATGCAGAACTAGCTAGGTAGATGTTTGTAAAATGTACGTAATTAACCACGTGTATACAATAAATATATATCACACAAAGTTTACAGGGCTAATTAATCATGTTATGAAATCTCAGATGCATGAGAACTTTCCAACTACTGAAGAAAGAACATGCAACTCTGAAAAAAAAGCTCGAGGCTTATTTTCAGGTGATGATATATCGATGCCTCTCAAGTTCAGTTTTCTATTTTGGTTTATATTCTAAAATTTAGTTGGAGATGTATAAATATGGCGGTTTATACACAATTGCACATCATTTAATAGTATGTAACACTGATTATTTCTTTTGCTGATGATTAATCTATCAGATAGCATTATACATAATTGCGCATAATTTAATTGTATGTAACACTGGTCTTTGCTTTTGCTCATGACTAATCAATCAGATGGCAAGGCAAGCTGGGCCAACCGAGAATGCAAGTCGTCCTAAGTAGCAGTGGTGGAACTAGAATATAAATCTTGGGGGTCGAGATATAAATGAAGTGTAAAGGATAATGATTTTACGTATTTCTATCTTGAAATTGGATGCAATTAGCACACATTAAGTACTACTATATATAAATTAACCTCTTTGATTGTCCTTTACTTGTTGTTGTCCTTGATTAAGGGGGTTTAGTGTTAATTAGCGCAAAATTTCAGCATATTTATGAGATACATGAAGTTATTATGGAAAGATTTACAAATGTAAGGGGGTCCGGACCTTCATCTATGAAGGTAGTTCCGCCCCTGCTAAATAAGAAGTCGCGAAACTAATCAATAGGCGAAACAACAAAAGTTTGCGATATAACTTTGGCAAATTGTGTGGCTGGTGAATTTGTGCTGATTAATTAAGCACACTAATACGATACGATCGAATTATCGAAGATCGCTACGAATATGTACCCCCACCTAGCTTTGATCAAATAAGGAAGGTCTAGAGGACCTGACTTTTGGATTGGATATAGGAATATTTCATGTTAGCTACTTTCACATTTCAGTAAGTTAATTAGTTTGTTGAAGAATAACAAAGCTCCTATATATCCTTAGTCCTTATGAGAGGTCGGACTGTAATGAATATGTACAACTGTACAAGCAATGCAGTGTCATATTTTTTTATTAATGTTTTTTTTTTAGGAGAATGAAACGAATTCATTGATCAAGGATCATTATATACTCAATTGTAATAATACCCTCCACACTGGGAGGGATTACAATAGTGAAATCCAATGATTGTCTACTCTAAGTAGCTAAACTAGCTAAATCATGAGCAACACTATTCGCCGAACAACATACAAAAAGTAATCTACTACTAGTCAATAAAGACATAATACATCTCAAATTAGAAATCAAAAAACCATATTCTGAAAAATCTAGAGTCCCATGAAGGACCGCATCAACAACAACTTGACAGTCTGACTCAACAATAAGCGGGGTTAAAGAATGCGCACGAACAAACTTCAACCTTTCCAAGAGAGCAAGAAACTCAGCATGTGGAGATATAGAGGTAGTCCGATAAAAAGAGAACACACCTAAACATGAGCCAGTATGATCCAAAAAAAATCCCACCCAGACCAGTGGCATAGTCAACAAGACGAAAAGTTGCATCCACATTCAGCTTCAAGAACTTGTAGAGGGTTTCTCCCACCGAGCAATAATCCAAACTCTAGGATTCCGCGAGGGCTTTCTAGCCTGAACAAATTCATTCCACCAGCCTATAACACTCAACTTAAGAACATTTGCTTCCTTAAACTCATCACCAAACCTTGGAATTCATGTTACCCCATACTGCCCAGATACACATAAGAAGAATAGGGAATGATTGAGGATGAGAATTTTGGAAGGAAACTAACCAATCATACACCCTATCTTCCCGATGAATCTGAGGAATACCAACTTCCCTAAGGCAAGAGGAAGCATGAACACAATCACATATGGCATGGATAAGAGACTCAACCTCTTCCTCGATCACAAAACGGGTACTAGGTATCATTATCACAAAACATGCACTACTCATTTTTTAGTAATGTGGATAGCCAGTTTAGATGAAAACAAAAGTATGTCAAGAGACTGAAAAGTCTTCCTCCATCACCATGATTGTTCAATATACCTATGGAAGGAAAGAACACAATGAGTCAATGAGTCTAAGAGACTTCTGAAAAAATATTACAATAGAATATTAATTCCATTCATGCTTGTGTATTATGTGATTTATGTCTGCTTGCAATCAATCAAGACTACTTAGTAAGTTGGTGATAAATATTAAAAAAAAACCAACGCTGTTAAAACAAAAACACATCCATATATCTATATATTCAGGATTCTTGATGTATTGTTCATTACAACCCATATTTAAGGCTTCAGGGGTTTTTTTTCGAATGCAATCAAAGAACTGACTATGATTTGGATGGTAATGATTAATATTGTCCAAAATCTAGTTCAATCTATTTATTGTTATCCTAATTGGTAACATCCAAGCTAGTTTAAGTCGTAGATAGAAAGATAAAGACAGTCCTAAAAGTCATTAGCAATAAGTCATCTTTTACCCTAATCTAATATATATATATATATTTCATATCAGCCACCAGTTTAATGTCATTCCTTTAAAGTTGTTCTCTTAACTTTAGTTTGTGAATTCACCACCTCCATAGACGTTCCCAACACCACTTCTCAGCTTTCTCTGACTTCTCGAACTTTGCCTTTTCCGGTTATGCGCCTCCCACTTGAACTTCTCTCTCTCCATTGTAAGATGTGTGGAACTCACCACTATGCCATGATAGGTTTCAAAAGCAGATGCCAGGGCTCCGGTTGTAAGGAATTCATTGAACTGGTTGGTCACCGGAGGCAACCTCACATACAGTTGGACCACTTGGCTGGCCACCACCCCCACACTTAAAACTACACCCGCCGACGCCGACGCCATTTCAAGTTCTGGTTTTGAGAGCTCGTTGAAATGGTTTCTCGGTTTCTCTTCTTATGAGTTATGACTATAAAGGTTTTGGGTTATATGAGGATTAACCAGTGTTCTAAAAAGCGGGCTAGGCGGCGCCTAGGCGCTAGGAGGTCACCCACCACCACGCTTTTTACATCGGCGGCCATCTGTGGCGTTAGGCGGTCTTAGGCGGTTCTAGGCGGTCCTAGGCGACCTTATTAAGTCTTATCAGTGCTAGGCGGTCCTAGGCGGCCCTATTCAGTCCTTGGCGGTCTAGGCGGCCATATTCAGTCCTAGGCGATCTAATCAGTCCCATTTAGTCCTAGGCGGTCAACCATCATTTGACATTAAAAAAAAACTAAAAGAGGCCGCAACTCTCACTATTTGTCTATTTTCTGAAAACTGAATCTCATCAACAGAAGAAGAGGAAATAAATATGAATATTAAGTTTGAGTCTGATACTGAATGAGTTAGGAAATAATTTGGAGATAAAGAAATTGAGATTTAGTATTATTGCATTTGTTTCATTATTTATCTTTTTTTCAAATATTTTTTTATGAACTTTCTACTTAAGTTATGTGAATTTAGACTATTTAAAGTATTTTTAAAATTAATATTAAACATCATTATATATTTTTAATTATTAAAATAGTTTAAATATATGTATAAAAATAAATAAATATTTAATAATTCAAAATCGCCTAAGCACCGCCTAAGAGGTCGCCTAACCGTCTAGGCGTTAGGAGGTAATTGTTCGCCTGCATACCGCTTAGCGCTTTTTAGAACCTTGAGATTAACTAAGTAGATATATGTACATCCATGTATTTGTTGGTGCTCTTTTTTTTTTTGACATGAAACATATAGATTACCAAAACCAAACCAAACTAACAGAGCCATGAACAAAGTCCTCATGGGGGAGCACTTACAGCATCCGAACAAAGAACATGTAATAAACAAGTCGGAGGATTCTGAATCCAATCCAGAGGGCACTCCAACTTTGAAACTAAACGAGCAACAAGATCAGCTCCTCTGTTTACTTCACGACTGATCCAACACCAGTTAAAGGAAGAAAAAGCTTTGGCTGCATTGTCAATCTGCTTAATCCAAGGAGAAACGGACCAACAAGCCAAACCTTTAGGAGAATTCAAAGCTGATATTAAAGGAAGGCAATCAGCTTCTAACGAAAGAGAAGTGAGATGAAGAGAGGAGGCAAGTTCTAGTCCAAGTAACAAGGCCTGAGCTTCAGCAGCTTCAGCAGAAGAAGCAAAACCAGACTTGATAAAACCACCTCTTAAAGAACCAGCTGAATCACGGGCAAGGGCAGCCATACTGCATTTGAGAGTATTAGAATTCCAAGAAGCATCAGTATTGATCTTCAAGGAAGAAGGAGTAGGAGATATCCAAACACGAGAAGATGACTTTACTGGAGCAGAACCAAAAACAGAGATCGAAGACAAAGTAATAGATGAGAGAAATTCCTCAGCTGAAGAGAAAGCTTTTTTTGATACTAACAATGGATCTGGCTTGAAATTGTTAAACACAGCTGAGCAACGCATTTTCCAAATATGCCAGAGCATAAATGAAATATGAGTCGAGACATAAGCAAACTCCTTTGCAGCACAGAAAGAAGGTGAGAGTAACCGAGAAATCCAACGATGCAAAGAAGTTAATTGTGTAGAAGAAACACAATAGCTCAGAGGGTGAGCAAACCAAGCACAACGAGCCCAATCACAATGAAAAAGCACATGCTCCACAGTTTCTGGATAAAGAGAGCACAAAGGACATAAATCCGTTTTGGAGATATGGCGAAAAAACAGACCAGCCTTAGTAGCCAAGAAATTGTGCACTGCCTTCCAAAGAAAAATTTTAATCTTGGGAAGAGAAGAAATGCTCCAAATCCACTTCCAAACCTTGAGAGAGATTGGATGAGATATAGAAGAGGTAGGCACAGTGTAAGGAAGTGAGTTGGAATAAGCCAACAGATAACCAGTTTTAACAGTAAACTTGCCCGATCTAGTAGAAGTCCAAAGAAGTTGATCATGAACCACCTCTCTATCCAAAGGTAAAGCTTGAATCAACTGTTGATCAGGGATAGAGAGCAAAGAAGCTACAGATGATAAGTTTAGGAGCTGAATAGATGAGAGAACTGATTTGACAAGGAGAATGAGGACCATACCCAGAATCTGATAAGGAATTGTGATTGGGAATCCACTTGTCCTTCCAGAAATCAATAGAAGTACCATTCCCAATTTGCCAGTGAGAACCCTGCAGCAACATATTTGTTGGTGCTCTTGAATAACTAAATAGATATCTAGATAGCAAAACATATAATATGCCTAAAAATCACCAAGTATTTACAATTGTAAAGTTTTTTTTTCAGGCATAAAAGGAAAACGCTCTATCCACGCATCACTAACAAATGAGGGGGATAGAAGATTGAATTTACACATATGTTTCTTCGTCTTTCCCTTTTTAGTCTTTCCTTATTTTCCCTCTCAATACGTTTCTTCTTTTTCCTTCTATAAGTTGAATATATTGTGGTTGGTAGCATGCCTCTTATTGTGGCTTCATTTGAGCAGTTCTTAGATCTGAGTTTTTTGTAAGCATTTTCATTGTTTCTCTACTCATTTTCTTGTCTAAAATTTTTATATTCTCAAAATTGTAAATCTCATTTGAGTTGAAGAAGTCAACTATTATTTGTCAAATTCTTTTTGCTATCTCCACTAATTCTTGCAGTTTGGATGAAATTTTAGAGTTGAATCGTCTGCGATAAAAGTGATTCTCAAATTAGGCCTTGCTTCACTAACATGTTCTCGAAAATGCGGTGAGTTTTATCATACTGTTCTTTTTGTTCATGATGGTCATCTTGACTTATAGTTCTTAGTTATAATATTATATTATTGGTTATTATTTTATATATAACGCTCTAGAAGTAATCGACATAATACGAAACTAACAAGCCATTAGCCCAAATTTGCAATCACATGTCGACATCTTCACTATTTAGTTTTGGGCCTCTATGAGTATATTGCTTACGTAAAAAAATTCAGCCAAACTAATTATCATTTAAGCATAGAACAAATCTAACTTGTAGGCTATATGAAGTTGTTTAACATAAACCGTTCATGTTTATAATCGGTAAATCTGAATTATGAATACATAAATGATAATTAATTTGGCTAACTTTGTCAAAGATGATATACTGGTATGGCACCTAAAAACTGAAGGGTTAAGCTGCCAATATGTGATAAAAAAAAGTTGGCCTAAAGGGTGAAACTACCGATAGTGCACATCGCTGAGCTAGTTCAATAATAATTATTTAATTAGACAAAGCTGAAAATAAGTGGATGAGTGTAGGCAAAGTGGCAAACACTCTAAACTACTGTATAAGCCGATTAAGCCCAAAGGGCAACCCAATGAGCGTGATCAAAGTAGTACAACTCATCGTGAAAGCCAAAACAAATTAAGAAATTGAGGCATTCCTTAAACTAAGAGGAAAAAAAACTGGCACAATTGATTTTGTTAAATAATGATAAGCGTAAACTAACCTGTAAATTAAATATTTAGATTGATATTACCTCAATTGAGCTACCATAGGGTTGTTAGGTTGTAAAGAAATCCCTCAATACAATCAGGTATTATTCACTCAATTATAAGTTGTAAATTATTTGTCACTTAATTATTGGGATCTTTCCTCTCCGATACATCCCTCACATGTAACCTAGTTTTTAAGTATGCACGTGAAATAATTTAACAAACCAATACAAAACACTTGAGACATAACAAACCCAATGTCGGCCTCTAACGGACACTTGGTGTCTTGGTGACAATCTAATCGAAAACTTTATATTGACAATTATAAAACCCAACTCAAACCCATGACAAAGTAAAACCCGAACTTAGGTCCACGACAAATTAGAGGGAGATGAACCATCTTTTTTGATATCATGTTAAATTGTTAAACAACGACAAACATGATCAGTAGATCAATTATATATATGTTGTCCCAAATTAGCTACCTTAGAGGTGTTGAGTTTCGATCACAAAAAAACTTTGGTTCAATTAAGAGGAGTGTATTTTATTTATCACTTTTCTAATGTGAGATCTCTCATCTCTAAGGGATTACCTCAACTTCTATAATCTCAATCTTATATGTTAACCACCTTTAGCCTAAAAAAAAGTTCTAACTGATGAGGTTCACTTATACAGTACTTGTAAAGCATCTAGGTGGATCACAATGATGTCCATAATCCATATGCGTCCCCAGTCCTCACCTTGTAAAAGATTCACGAGACAAGTAGTATTAGTTTCAGTATGTAGATTTATCACTAGTATATAGAGATGTAACAAAACTGTAAATCATGAAACATATCACAAACTTCAACTTGAATAACTCCTCACACATGATTAATTTTGTAATATAGTATTAAACATACCTCAATTGATTAGTTTTGCAATATAGTATTGATTATTTATTTATTTATTTTGTCTGAAAGTATTGATTATTGAACATACATCAAATTGCAGCTTGAATAACCCACACACAATTAATTCTGTAGAATCTATCTATATTTCCTTGGTTCACGTGGTTCATCACACTCTTGCACTTTTCTTAATTCATTCTTTCCCAAATGAAATTGAAACCACTGATGTAATCCACATTACTCACCTCGGAGAGCACCACAAAAAAAAAAAAAAGTTACTAAAATGAGGCAGATTAATTTCTTGTTTTGGGCCATCAAATTGGTTATAATGTTATATGGTCGATATAATGCCCCATAAGCTTTTCAAGTAAAAACACACAACGACTGACGTGGTGTTTCAATCCTAAAACTCTAAGCTCCTCTCTGTAAATCCTATAAATTCTACCCAATTGAATCCCATCTCCGATCTCCTTCTCCGGTCACTTTTCTGCTAATCCCTAATTCTTCTTTCTAGGGTTTCTTCCAATTACTCTCCATCTCTCTTTCTCGCTCGTAAAGGTGGAGCCTTTATTAGGGCATATTGAAGCTCAAGCTGGCCCTTCTCTCTCAAGCCTTATGCTTCAGCCGTACTACCTTTCTCTCTCCCGATTCCAATTAGGGTTTGAAATTCTTCCTCTTTCCGATTTTCCTTAGCCCCTTTAGCATATGATTATACACACAGCGCACAATTCGGGGTCGCAATTAGTTTTCTGAGTTAGTTCTCCGATTTGGTAAAGATTGCTGCTTGAGGGTTTTGATCGGCTCAGACTAGAATTTGGGAATTAGGGTTCGATTTTCTGAGTCTGGGTTTTAGAGAATTAGCTTCCCTATGGCTCAATTCAGGCCTTACCCACCACAATCGGCGTTTCCTCCACCGCCGCCGCCGAATCAAAACCCCATAGCGCCGCCGCCGCCACGTGGCAATCAGTACAGCCAGAATTGGGGGTATAACGGCGCCGGCGCCGGCGGAGGCGACGGGGCAGCTCCTCCTCCGTATCCTCAAAACTACATTCACCATCCTCCTAGTAATTACGTTCCTCCTAGAGCTCAACACCCTCACCCGCCGCCGCAGTACTCGTACCCGCAGCCACCGCCTCCTCCGCCGGACTCTTCGTACCCGCCGCCGCCTCCGCAAGCTCCTTCGGGGAAGAATATGCCCCTGCAGCCTCCGCAGGCACCAATGTACTATCAGGCCAACTCTCAATACGCACAGTATAGTCATCAGGCAATGCAGCCGCCGCCTCCTCCTCCGCTGCCTCTGTCTCCTAGCTCGGCTATACCGCCGCCACCTCCGCCTCCGAATTCCCCGCCGCCTCCCCCGCCACCGCGGAGTAGGGTGAGTGGCTTCGACAAGGGGCCACATGACAAAGGAGCTTCCAAGGATATGGGAGCTTCTGGCAAGCGTGAGCATCACCATCCTGGGGTGCAGCATAAGCACAAGCCCCCTGTGCCGGTGAAGAAGTCGAATGGGCCGCCGGGGAGGGTTGAGACAGAGGAAGAGAGGAGGTTGAGGAAGAAGAGGGAGTTTGAGAAGCAACGACAAGAGGAGAAGCATAGGCAGCAGCTGAAGGACCCGCAGTATTCGGCAGCAAAGGCACAGTTCCCCTCCGGGAGGGGACATGGATCAATTGCAGGGTCGCGGATGGGGGAAAGGAGGGCCACTCCGTTCTTGAGTGGTGAGAGGGCTGAAAATAGGCTAAAGAAGCCAACAACATTTGTGTGCAAGTTGAAGTGAGTATGTTGACACTTCTGATTATTTGAACAGCAATTGGTCAGTTTTGTTTATGCTTTCCTGTTTTTAATTGAAACTGAGTTTGGAACCTTCTGGATATTGCAACACTCTTATATGATAACTACTACTAGGGGTTGAGTGGGAGTAGAGAATCTAAGGGAAGGGGTGGGTTAGCACATAGGTTAGGAATATGTCTGATATACTCCAAATCATTCAAGGGCATCAAACACTTCTGTGTAGTTTGTAGTTTTTGTGTTTATGATCTGGATTAACAATCATAGATACTTCAATTTGCTTGAGAAAATATTGGGCATTGCAGGTGTCTGCAGAAAGTCATATAAATATATGGTAATATGAGCTTTGCTATATCAGAATTGTGATTGTTTAGGTCCTAGCATTCCTCCCTCTAGTTGCATGGTAACATATTTACCCCAGAAAGTGCTAGTCAAACATGTTACCTATGGTACTCTGTATATTTAATTGCTCTTGGATTCAGTTCTAGAATCTGAACTTATCCTTATCAGGAGTTCCTCGTGTTTAGTATGATTTAAAAGTGCAACTCTTTCCAAAAATATGTACTGTTTTATTGGTCTAACATTAGTGGCATGTTACACCTGTAAATAGGTGGATAATGCTGAGACCTTTTTGCTTATCATGCGATGCCATTTCATATAGATATATTCCAGGCTTACCATTTACAGTATGATTTCAATATCAATTTATGCTCTTTGTAGATTCCGGAACGAACTTCCAGATCCGAGTGCACAACCCAAACTGATGTCTATGAAGAAGGACCCAGATCAGTAAGTACTCTGTTATGTTGTTCAAGCGCTCAAACATCTTGCATCTAGACTTGTCTGTGCATCTAAATTTTATTTATTGGTGCACAACTCTTGTAACACTGTTGAACATGTAAAAGTGTTGGTGTTGGATTTTGATTTTATGGTTCATCACTTCATTGCATGCTATACTAATTTTTGGTTCTTTTTCTAGTTTCTCATGATCCATACTATTGTTCACTCTCTCTCTCTCTCTCTGAGACCATTCAGGAATATAATAATTGTTCATTGTTACCTGTATTAGATTTATGATTGAATGTAATTATTATCCAGTAGTGACTCCTTCGGTCCCTACCGCAGGTATACAAAATACACGATCACATCGTTAGAGAAAAACTACAAACCCAAGCTTTTTGTTGAGCCAGATCTTGGGATACCTCTTGACCTGCTCGATCTCAGTGTATACAAGTATGTTTACTCAACAACCCCAACCTTTCTCAAGACATTGATAAGGTTTTACAATGCTAGTTCTGAGCCATCTTATTTTTTTATTCGTTGAACCAGTCCTCCTCCTGGTCCTAGACCACCACTTGCACCAGAAGATGAGGAATTATTGCGTGATGATGTAGCAGTGACCCCTGTTAAGAAAGATGGCATCAGAAGAAAAGAGCGTCCTACAGATAAAGGAGTTGCATGGCTGGTCAAAACACAATATATTTCTCCTCTAAGCATGGATTCGGCTAAGCAGGTAGTTATTTTGTACTCCATTTTAAATGTGCAATCCTTGAAATAAATTGCTAAGGTGGTATAACTCGGTGCATTGTCAACTGCAGTCTCTGACCGAAAAACAAGCAAAAGAACTGCGGGAAATGAAGGGAGGACGCAATCTTTTGGACAACCTTAATGATAGGTTTGTTTTATGCCTACCTATCCTTGTGAACAGGACTTTTTCCCACTATTTGATTTAACTAACTGTCATGAATTTCAGGGATCGACAAATAAAGGAAATTGAGGCATCCTTCGAGGCCTGCAAGTCACGCCCTGTTCATGCAACGAATAAAAGTCTATACCCTGTTGAGGTTCTACCTCTTTTGCCTGATTTTGAGCGGTATGTTACGGAAGTCCGTTTATGTGTGTTGTTTTTATTCTGTTATCTTGTTCTTATTTTTAATCATATCTGCTGATTTTGGTTAGTACTTATTTCATATATTGGGAAAGTGATGTTTTAAATTACAAATAGTAAGTAGCCAGACATGTCATTTACCTAAGCTCATCCCTGAGAATGAAGGAATTACAAGGGGATGTTTAACTGAAACCCTGAATGTTTGACTATGAAAATCATTGTATTCCAGAATATGCTCATTAACTCAAGGCTGTTTTTGATGTGCTTTTATAATAGGTCTGAAGACCAGTTTGTCCTTGCCGGATTTGATGGTGCTCCCACCGCTGATTCAGAAATCTACAGCAAGTTGGATCAGTCTGATCATGATCTTTGTGAATCAAGGGTGAGTATGGAATATGTTTTTATGCACATACACATGTAATTACTCAACCCAAGGAAATAAAATATCAATTGCAAGGACTCTTTTTGCATCAGAGAGATTGCAATAATCCTTTACATGTGTGTGTATTATACACGTCGTTTGTATCTTTTATGTGCTCTTTTCTTTTCTAAAGCAGGTATACAATAATGCACGCCTTGAACATAACAGTTGTAGGCATGCGTTGTTGGAGTTTCTATGTTATTTCAATTATTTGTGCATGCATTGCAGGCAATCATGAAAAGCTACAAGGTAACAGGTGTCGATCCAGCTAATCCAGACAAATTTTTGGCGTACATGGTGCCTTCTCCGAACGAGGTAGTGCAGGTCTCCATTAATCTAAAGCATATCGGATAAAACGGTTAATAATCTTTTCTAATGCCCTCATATAATTTCATTTGACTTTAATGTGGCAGCTATCAAAGGATCCATATGATGAATCTGAAGATGTTTTGTATTCTTGGGTTCGCGAGTATCAGTATGATGTATGTAAAATGTGCTAATGGTTGAAACGTTACTCTTTACCGTAGCTTTTGATTACCAATGTAACTCATGCTTTTGATGCCTCAATAGGTAAGAGGCGATGATGTTGATGATCCAACCACTTACCTTGTGTCATTTGATGAAGATGCAGCACGCTATGCGGTATGCACCTCAATTTAATTTTTCCTCTTATTAATCCTTATAAATTGTTTAATTGTTAGTTTTTATTTTTATTTTATGCAACTGCTCTCCAACGATCACATATAACTGTTTGGCTTATGTTTCCATTCACAACACAGCCGCTTCCAGCAAAGCTTATTTTGAGGAAAAAAAGGGCGAAAGAGGGAAGATCCACTGATGAGGTTGAACATTTTCCTGCACCTTCAAGAGTGACTGTCAGGCGGAGATCGACTGTTTCTGCAGTTGAACTAAAAGATGCAGGGGTATGATGATAGAGCTATCTATTATTTTTAAATTCCTCCCAGTTTGGTACAGCTGTGCTAATAAAACAAAAGAGACTTCTGCCCGTTTTTTCAATTTAAATCGAAGTGATTTATGTGTTGTTAGATTAATCAGCTGTGAACTTAAATTGCTATGAGTTTGGTCTGGTTGGTACTTTTTAATTATGATGTTTAAAGTGCTATGAGTTTTAGGACTGGTTGGTAATTTTTAATATAAAGTGATGTGCGCTATAAAAAGTTATTGAAATAGATATTGCTGTTCAAAAAGAAAATTAAGATTATTTTCATATTGATCTATACCTTAAGCGTAGTTTGGCCCTACTGGGATCGTGGATAAGCATCCTTATTATGGAGTTAATTTGATAGATGTATTTAGTGAAAAAAAAAAGAAGCCCTAGCTTATTCTGTGAGTTCCCAACTTCCGTTGCAGCTTATAGAAGCCGGCTAAGAAAAAGCAGTTGCCCGTAAAAGCAGCAAATGTAATTTTTGATTAAAGAGTTCTCATCATGCTCATATGCTGTGCCTTTTGAGTTCCACTATTTCTCTATGTTTTAGTAAGGGTTCTAGCAATCTATTGTACTATTTGTTGGTTAATGCTGTTAGTTGCATATATTTAAGCTTTAAAACCAACCAACAATCAATGGACGTTCATGTTTAAGTAAACTGAACGTGTTTAATGCTTAGTTATTAGTTCAAAACCTAATATAAAATTGTAGTGAATCTAAGGTAATATTTGTCTTATCCAAGATGGGCATTTTGTTACTGGATGATTATAATAATTTACTGTTGCACTGACTTTGCTGCCACAGGATTATTCAAGAGGAGCTCTGTCAAATTCGAAAAGAAGAGGGTTTGATAATGAAGACGTCCTAGAAAGACCACAGAAGAGGGTACAACACCAAGATGTTGATGAATACAGTGGTGGTGAAGATGACTTATCTGATTGAATGTCATTGTTGGTCAATATGTTGCGGATCGTCATGAAGTTAGGCCGACTGGTGCCAACTCATCTGGGCTTGTTTCCAGATTGTGGTGAGATGTTGCTGTGAAGTAAAAGCAAACTAGTTCTGTGTGATCTAGTTGCAGTCAGTCATTTGGATGTCCGATTGAGCCTTACATTATCAACATGTCTTTTGACATGACTCATCTTTGTCAAATACCATCAAAAGGGTAAGAAAAAAAAAACCCTTATAAAGAAGTTAGACATGTTGAGTAAAGTGCTGTGAAGTTTATCCAGAAAAAATAAGTTCTCCCAGCCATTGTAACTCCCATTTTAGGTAATTAAATGTTTTGGGGTCATTATTACTTACTCTTATCATTGGAGTTGCAATGAAATATTACAGTATTGTAACAATTTTATGTCATATTGATAGTTGACTGAACTGTCAATGGTTGAAGGGGCGTATCCCTGCGCTATTCTGATCTTGCTGACAATTGTAAATTGCCATATTTATCAACAAACTTTTAGATTTCTGTGTCAAATCTATCTGTTATATAAGTTTCCAGTCCAACTCCAAATGCTAATACGTTATATGAGAAAGGGAGAGCACATGAGCATTGATCGATTACCCAACTCTTCTCGCTTCACAACTTCTAGTATATCTCACATCTTCTGTATCTATTATTATTTGTTCTGTGGTATCTTCATGTTAATTCATCCTTGTTGATTGATTTCATTATGGTTGGTTTTTGTTGTAAGATAGCTTTCTTTATTTTGTTTCTGTATAAGGTTGTTGATCTGTCTATTGTATTGGGCATTTAAGAACAAACAAAGTAGGCAATAGATTAATAATGGGCAATGACAAATGATTTGTTATTAAGTATGATATATATATATATAGGCCGCTTCAGGTGCGGACGTCTGCACTGTGCGGATTCGCCGATTCCGGCGACGGCAAGCCGCAACGGCGCGGCGGACCAGCACAGCCGCACTACTCACCTCCCGGCGATCTTGTCTGTGCCGGCCGGAGCTCCATTGGTGGCCCACGGCGGCCGGAATCTGCAAAAATCAAGTTTCTAGGCAGATTTTGGCGATTTCGCGATTTCGGCCGTTGTGGGTCGCCGATGGAGCTCTAGACGGGACCGCCGGGAGGTGGGGAGTGCGGCTGTCGTGGTTCGCCCTGCCGTTGCAGCCTGCCTTCGCCGGAATCGGCGAATCCGTACCTTACGTAAGGTACGGACGTCTGCACCTGAAAATTCTCCTATATATATATATATCATATAACAAAGTGCATATGCTATTTGCATTGATTTCATTAGATGATTGTTAAAAGAATAAGAAACCACTAGACATGATGTGTTAGATTATATGAACAAGAATTAAAGTCTGGTAATAAGATGTCTCCTTTACTGATGTTTATACAAAGGGAGATTTCGCTAAACAGTACCCAATTATTAGTCATTCTAACTTTTAGTACCTCACATGTAGAAACTATCACATTAGTACCTCAAGTCTTAATCTTAACCCAATTTTGATTCTTTCCGTCAACTAACACCGTTAGTGGCTTCATCTTACACCAATTTTCAAGGGCATTTTTGTTACTCTATTACCCTATGATTTCAACTTTCATTTCTCCGATTTTAACTTCTATTAAAAAAATAGGTTGATTAATATATATCATTTCATAACAAAATAAATTAACTTTTTTATTTTGCTTTTGAAACCTTTATATGCTTATGATAGAGCTTTTGAGCATTTTATTGTAACCAATGTTCTAAATATCGGCTAATATATCAGTGATATTTAAAATCTGATACGATATCCCCATATCGGTTGAATTTATCAGTCAATCGTAAAAAATCGGTCAAACTCCGATATATCGGGTCAAAATGGGGTTAACCCAATTTTAAAATTTTTTTTTCTTTTTTTTAAAAAAAGTTTTTATTTGTTTTTCATTACATATATATAATTATTATCTATAATTAATTTTTATTAAAATGACATCGTTTGGGGAAATATAGCCCATATAACTAATGGAATATGAGGATGAAGATAAGAAGGATGACATTCATATTGAGTTTGAGTTGAATTCGATGACAAGAGAGTTTATGATGAAATCCGAGCTCAATCAATCCTTTTAGACACCTCTTTTTATTATTTGGTGTCGTTGCATATATTTATATTGTCAAAAAATTAAACTATTTTTATTTTCTTAGTTTATTCAGTACCAATTGAATTATAAATTTATAATATTTATAAATTTAATTAAAAATAAGTAAATCCAATAAATCCGATATATACTCGATATATTCTTAATATATCGTTTTACTCTTCAACCAATACGATGCTGATAAGATTACCCCTCAACAACTAATTAGCTTGTTTGTAATAGTTGTAGTAAACGAAAAAATGTTAATTTATTTTGTTATGAAATAAAGTGACGAAAATGCCCTTGAAAATTGGTGTGAGATGAAGCCGCTAACGGTGTTAGTTGATGGAATGAACCAAAATTAGGTTAAGATGAAGACTTAAGGTACTAATATGATACTTTCTAAATATGAGATACCAAATATTAGAATAACCGATAGTTAGGGTACCATTTTGTGAAATCTCCCTTGTACAAATGAAAAGGCCTCTATCAAGGGGTCAAACAGATAATGATTGATGTTCAATTATTTAGGATTGAAGATGGTGATTATATTCTTTTTAGGTCATATTAACATCATATGATTTCAATATTCTTTTTTTTCATTTCATGCTAATATCAATTTACCAGTTTAGTTGCTTGTGTATTCTTGTTTTATATCCTTTCATATAGACTTATGATCATTGAACTATTTCTACAACTTCCAAAAACTATCACCAGATTCTTGTACTTGTGTTTAGTTGGCAAAACCCAGGTCTAGGATATCCTTTCATACCATGCAGTTGTTGGACACTCCAATGTAGTAATGTCAAGTAGAACAATAATTACTTTAACCATCCAACATCATGTTATTCTCATTTACATTTTTAAGTAGAAAAGATTAGAAACTTGAGTTTGGGTGCTGTTGTTAAGTCACCAGAATCACTCGCTTTTAGTTAGAATTACCAAAATTAAGTCTCCATAGTAACAAAGTTCTTGAGAGTTCAGGGTATTTTTGGAAAATGAATAGCATTCTCAGTGTTCTAAATATCGGATATATCGGCCATATATCAGTGATATTTAGAAAAAATACGATATCGCCCATATCGGTTCAATATATCGGTTAACAATCAAATATCGGTCAAACTCCGATATATCGGTAAAATTTTGATTTTTTTATTTTAGTTTTAATATTTCTTTCCTCTTTTTTTTTTGAAAAACTTATATATACATTTTTTCATATATATTTTTAATTTATATATATATTTTAAATATATATGATGAATTTCAAGCCTAAATAATTCGTCTTAAATACCTATTTTTATTATTAGGTGTTGCTCGTGTACTTTAATTGTCACAAAATCAAGTATTTATTTTCTTTAGTTTACTTAGTACCCATTTTTTAAGTTTATTTGGTACATATTGAAGTATAATTTTATAAATTTTATGAAAAATAAGCAAATCCGATGAAACCAATATATATCGATATATCTCCGATATATCGTTTTACACTTCATACAATATCGATAATCGATATTTAAACCATTGAGCATTCCTTTCTAAGGAATACCAAACACTGGATGTGAAATTTCCGATTATATCCTTAACTATATTCCAGACTGCCAAAACTGGAGAAAGGAAACGTGATTGGAATTACAGTTTCCCATGTCTATGGAAAATCCAAAGAATCTGTTTCCTTTCCTTTCCTTCCTTTTTCCTTGAAACAAACACAGCCTTAAGCTAATCATCAGTTCTGTCGATCAAATACAGGTTGAAATTTCTCGAAAATCTCCCTACAGAATTCCAACACCGCAATTTCCAGACTAGAAGCAAGGCTATACTAAGCAAATCGCTATCGATTTTTGCATGCGTAACACGACCTGAACTAACATCACAGACTTATTTTAGATAATTGAGACTCATCCATTAGTTATTCTCGTTTCTCCAATTTAAAAGATTACAGTGGGAAGTTGTCCCGTTTCTCTCTTTTGTTTTGTTTTATTATTATTATGTGGATCAAACATCTGAAACAAGTGTGCAGGTATTCTTAGCTTATTAGCTTCTCCCTTCACTCATCCAAAAACGAAACATCTGGAGCTCTCGGCAAATACTCCCACATCATCTTAGAAGAGTTCGTTCCCGTATGTCGGCATTACAACATAACCCTACTTAGATATAGAAAGCTTTAGTGTCAGTATTTGTAGCTAGGAACCAAGTTATAGACTACTTACCTTTGTACTCTAAAAGATTGGAGTTTTGTACTCGAAAAAATTGTATTTATTTTTGGACATACTATAAAAGGTACGATCTCCCAATTTATATTAGAAAAAAGTCATTATTTATGAACTAATTATAAAAAGATCATCACATTTAAGTGGGAATTATAAAAAAATCAACAAAATTAGAAAACAATCACTTTAAAAATATTGTCTGGACTGTTTTGCCATTTCTCACTATTTTTTTTTTCTAATTTCGGCCATAACTTTCCCGTCCGACGATATATTTTGACAAAATTGGTACCATTAGAAAGATCTCGCTCCTCTCTTTCATTTGATATACTACCCACTCCAAATCGACCAACCGTACAAGACGCAACAACCATCGCAAAGGGTTGCCACCATTGATGGCGGTGCTCCAAGCAATTCCGGCGAAACTGAATCTCAAGGTTCCATAATTCTAGCTATTCTCTTCATTCTGAGCATACTTATACCAATCTCATTTGAATTTTAACAAAATTTCGCATATTTTCACATTTCCTCTAAGCATGTCACACCTCCTGTCACAACCACTGTCACAGACATTGTCACACTATCTCTTAACTGTCACACCTGTTATCACACCACTATCACACATGCCGTCACACTACCTATCACAGCCGCTATCACACTACATGTCACAGATGCTGTCACATATGCTGTCACAGATGCTGTCACAAATGCTGTCACAGACCATGTCACACCTGCTGTCACACTACCTATCACAGATGTTGTCACACCCGCTGTCACACTACCTATCACAGATATTGTCATAGATCCTGTCACATATGCTTTCACATATCGTGTCACAGATGTTGTCACAACTGATGTCACACCCGTTGTCACACCCGTTGTCACACTACCTATCACAGCTGCTGTCACCAGTCACACTACCTATCACATCATCTGTCATAACACAAAATTTCGTTCATAGAGGAGAAACTCGAAAATGTACGAAAAAGATTTTTATGGGTCAGTCTACGATGACTGGTTAGTTCACATAGGAGAATCTTTAGTTCCAGAGAAGGATCCTTGAGAGATCCGGCCTTGGTGATTCAACATATCTTCCAGAGGTTGTACTCAACATTCCTCCAAATCCCTCAATGAAAGAAGCCAGGAAAGAAGCTGAGGCACTGATGTATGGTGCCATTGACGAGCTTTTTGCTAGGGCATCTGTAAAGCCCAAGGACATTGGAATGTTGATTGTGAACTATCATTCAAAGCTCGTTTCAAATTGTTTATTTCGAATGGGAGGAGCTGCTATACTTCTTTCAAACAAGAGCTCAGACAGAAGAATGTCCAAATATCGATTGGTTCATACTGTCCGCACGCACAAAGGTGCTGACGACAAGTGCTTTAGCTGTGTTACCCAAGAAGAAGATGACGCCGGGCATATCTCATCCACCTCCCCGCCTTGGTCACCGAGGCTCAGTCAGGATTTGAAGCTCATGTATGTTTTTTTTCGGAAAATAATAAAAGTCAGTGGCAGCGTGTAAATATCATGAAATTCAAAGACAACGCTTTAAGCTTTTAACAATTTGACTTTTTTTTCTAATTTTGAAATCTTTCATAACTTTTTTTTTATTTCATGTATCAATATAGACTTTTTTATAAGAAGCCTTTATTTTTCTCAATATATAGACTGCATAAGGCTTGCAGAAGCTTTTACTTGCACTATAGCCCTAACCCTAATCGTAATTTGTGGAGTATGTTGGAGCTCCGATTGGTCCAAGGCTCGCTCCTGAAGAAGGTACTGGAGTCCATCAAGGACCTCTTCACCGTCGCCAAATTTAACTGCTCCGCCACGGGCTTCGCCCTCCAGGTCATGAACACCAGCCAAGTCGCCCTCGCCGATTTGTTTCTGCGACCTGAAGGCTTCGAGTGCTACCGCTGCGATCGGAGCATCTCCCTGGGTATGAACCTGGACTACATGTACAACATGCTCAAGGACGCCGGCAACGATGACATGATCACTATCAAGGCTGAGGATGGGAGTGAAACTATTACGTTCAACCTTGGTACATAAGATAATTTTTCTGAGAATGAGATGGACCTGATGGATATGCTTCTCCCTGTTTATGATTCCAGAGGTGGTATACGACGCTACTGTAAAGATATATTCTGCTGCATTTTCTGGGATTTGCGAAGTCCTCAGCGGCATTGGTGACACTGTTGTGATATCTGTGACACAGAGGTGTCGAGTTCCTCACAAGTGGGGAGAGTGGCACCAAAAATATCGTCCGCAGGAACAACCCTGACCTTGGAGAAGGAACGATTATA
Source organism: Argentina anserina (assembly GCF_933775445.1). Taxonomy (NCBI): domain Eukaryota; kingdom Viridiplantae; phylum Streptophyta; class Magnoliopsida; order Rosales; family Rosaceae; genus Argentina; species Argentina anserina. The sequence goes on from NC_065877.1 coordinate 25,161,276, forward strand.
GAGATGAATCAACCAGTTTCAGTGACATTTTCTCTGAAGTACTTGAGCTCCTTCACAAAAGCAACCCCCTTGTCAAACACAGTTACTATCAGCCTCTCTTCAAATCTGCCACTTATGGTTGAGTACAAGATTGCTAAGATGGGCTACCTACGGTTCAACTTGGTTCCAAAATCATAAATTTGAACATTATGCCAGGCTCAGGACTGCCCTTAGTTGGCTTTCATGTATAGAATTTTCTTATACAATTTCGATCCTCACTGTACTTCAGAAGTTTTTTGTTGTTGTTGTTGTAGTAGTGCTTCAGAAGTATTCTTATTGAGGTATTAGTATCTTCTATCTATACTTTGGTCTAGTCCTTTTCTTTGGCATGGTGGTGATCAAAGGTGTGAAGTACTTGAGCCAGAAAAATTATTTGGGTTTGTACCTGTGTTATGATGGTGAAGTGATTTCTTTATCACCCTTGCCCCCACGCAGATCGGCAGATGTAATTCTGTCATTTACTATGGGATAGCTGTTAAGTTTCAACTGAGTAATATTTTGATTATTTTCTTTCTAAATTGTATGAAACGATGAACTATCTAAGCTTGGATGTTAAGTAATACACAGAAGAACGAGCATTTACAGGTAGTACAGAGATTTGAACACTTCAACAAACACCAAACCTGATATCAACGACCATTTGCGGCATTTTACATACAATCATTAGCAATAAAAGATAGGAAAAGCTAAAAGCATCACTCATTCTAATTTCTGTTGCCGGTTGGGATATCCCCATGGTCTTCTTTCAGTTCCTTGTAAGCATACTTTATGCAATTGATGTCCTGTTCATTGAAATGGAGGTCAGTGCAAGTACAGATACAATTACAAGAGTGAAATTACTAATTATATAATACTAACCATGCATGTCGACATCTAACAGCTTCCTGACGAACAGATCTTTTTGGATCATCAAGTGCCTTGAATATTGCTTGCAGAACCTGAATATAAGACACGAGTAAGAAACACGCATGGATACACAAATTATAAGACGCATGTTCCATTTCTCAGACAGCCAGCATATCAGTAGCCAATGTAGAGCTCACCCATAGCTGTTATGATATAACAACTAACCTGTGTTTTCAGGGGAAAGATTCTAGGACGGGGCAGCCCAGACATGGCAAGAAGGCATTGGATTGCAGTCTCTCGAACAAGCTAAACGAGTGAAGAAAATATATATCAGCCACAAATTATAAACTTGCACTCTTGCCATCGAGCATGTCAAATGGCTTTTCAAGACCACACAACACCCCAGATAACTAAATTTTAATTCAAGGAGAAAAGGGGGGCGGCAGCGGGGGGGAGGGGGGTTGAAAAAGTGAATTTGAAACAGAGAATCAATAACCAGATGTGAGAATAAAACAACTAATCATATAATTGTTGCTGCAGGCCTGCAGTCTTAGAAAGCCTGCCGCAGAATGAATTTCTTTTTAGCGGGTCTGAAAAAGTGAAGAAAAAGTTATGGTACCATCATATGAGGGTAGTTAATGAGTCTGGTGAGACAATCAATTATTATATGTGCATTCTCTAGGACAGCTTCTTCTCCTGCATGGACAAAGCAGAAAATTAGAAGTTCGAAATTAATAAAATGTGAAGAGTTACGTATACTAAGTATGTAGAAGTCATATATCAAAAAAATATAAAAAAGGTTAAATTTATGTATTTGAATCAGAGCAAAAGCACAAACAAAGTTGGCTACAACATTATACAGTTGGCCTACCGCATTTATCTGTCAATATCCCAGATAGAACTAACAAAAGACTGTAAAGCTTATCGTTATCCAGAATATCCTCGCTTAGTATGGACAAGCCATCTAACAGTACTTTCATGAGCTGCAAAATGGACAAGGTAATGTCATGAATGTGTTCCAAACATATTGAGAATTTGAGAGAGGCAGAAGCAAAAAATGAAAATGGGCTATCTAGTTACCTTCTTGGCTTCACTCAATATAACAATTAAGGGAGCATTGGAGATGAGGTGTGCTGATGCTCGAAACAGCATAGGTCTAATAAAATTGATGAAAATTCAAGTATAAAAAGAAAGTAAAAGCATTAGTTTTATGATTCACTCCAATCAGGCCTTCAAATTCTAATTTTAATAAGTCGACAAGTTTTTTACTCAGTGCAATGAATAAATAAAAAGTAGAGTATATACCTAGATAATGGTGAATCAGATTTCACTATCAAAGAATGCAAAATCGGCATCACTGTAGAGAAAAATCGCTGCTTGTAGAGTGGTCGTATTTTTGCATGGAACGTACGGTTCAAACAAACATCACAATCACTCATAAGAATGTGAAAAGCATCTGCTGCAGTTCTTCTCACAGAAGCACCTACTCTCTCATCTGCCATTAGGCAATCCAAGATGATTTTGGTAACATCTTTTACTCGTTCATGTCCAATTAGAAGCAAACCTTTCCCTATCCATGCTATTCCAGTGATGGCATGAATTTGAAGCAATTCACTAATCGAAATCCCAAGGCATAATTCAGTGAGCCCCACTTTACTGCCGTGGCCTGTTCCAGATTCTCTTAAAACTCCATTCTCACTGATATTCCATAGTTTTGACCTAAAAATGATTTCCATTGCTTCTTCCAGCGTACATGAAGTTGAAATTGCTATTTCATTGGATGGTGTACCCAATTTGTTAATCATAGAACCCAATGCCTGAGCTGCTGGAGCACACCCTTTAACAAGGGCAGTCATAAATAAATGCAAAATTCCTTTTGCATTTGCAATATGACTTTTTGGACGCATCCCTATGATTACTGATGCAAATAGTGAAAGAATCAATTCATCCCTAGGTGAAAACATGTCCAGCTGTTCGGAGAGGTGCAAGTTTTCAAGCTTAACTAAAGAATTGCCATCCATGGAGTCCTTAAAAGGGATTGATAAACCAGATGAAAGAGCTCTGTAAGCCTTTTGGATTATGATGTTCTGACTTTCCTCTGAACAACTCCCAACAGCAAGCTTCGTTGCCATCATTGTTGCATCAAGAAGTCCCTGAAGTTAAAAATGTAGAAAAGTTAATCTTTTATAGCAGTGTGCAAACTGAAAGATGTCAGCATATTGGCTAGGCATCATAACATGGATTACTTAAATTTATTAAAGAGATAGAGAAATAAGAACAACTTGACACACTTTGTCTTGGACTTGACTGCTAGATTCTTTGCACCTTTCTATGCAATTCCAAATACGTATGACAAATCGATACAGAACTTCCTCAAGACCTCCAGTTTCATTGATCCTGAGCCATTTTCATAAAAAAAAAACTCCCTATCATCAGTGATGACACAGAAACAAGGAAAAAAAATGCTGGAAGCACAAACACTCCAGCACCAAAACAAATGTTTGGAATACAATGTAACAGAAGTACAGAACACAAGTTTGCAATAGTCTGTTAATAATATAAAAACACAGATATGATGTGAGGTGCAGTTTTGGCTGTGCGGGTCATGTTACACTAAAGAAAGAACAAAGGTCAAACATACATATATAAATTCCCTATCACGAGCATTATAACAGAAATATAAAAATACATGCAGATAGTCTAAATATTCACCACAAATAGCTAATTGAAAACTATACAGAAAAATACTAGGTAATTTGGGAATCCATTGAAGAGAAAACAAAAAAAACATTAATGTTTTCATGGAGCAAATGCACCCGTTGGGAAAGGGCAATTGCTAATTTACCAATAAAATAGGTACTGCTAATTTACTATTCATTGAAAATTGACATTGCCTTTCCTTTGTCAAGGCACCAAATGAAGGCAATCTGCATGCTAATCCGCTATTCAAAACTTTTACATTCAATTCACATTCAAATTTTGAATAAATAACAAACTTATAATAACTTTAATTAATAAAGTTATTTATTATACAACATTTTTTTTAACTAAACATAAAAAAAAACTTTTGATAGAGGAAGAAGATGGGAGGTAAAAAAAATTAATATTTTGGTGTGAGAAATGACATGAAGTGTGTAAGGTATTTATAGGGTTTTGTAAATTGGAATTAAATATAAAAATTAAAACAATGGGCTGAAAATGTACCATGAGATGATCTTATTATAGTAGCATTCCAAAAGTTGAATTGTTTTTTCAGCTGACTTTGAATCTCCATGGACCTATGCAACCAAACAAAGAAACATTCATTAGAAAAGGGGAAAACCATGCTCAGGCATAAATTAAAGAGAATTTTACACGCCAGACAACAATTATTCAGTGCAATATTTATAGATTAAAGGAGTGGTCTCGATGACACGGAATACATACATAAGTTTTGGATAAATTGGCAACAATAGCATCTTCCAGCCCTTGGACAATTTTTAGCATATGATTTTGACTACTTGTACCAATCTCAGATACTGCTTCCAGTTTTAGAGGGAATGGCACAATGAAATCATCTTGAGACACCAGTGAAATAGTCTTTTCAACAACAAAACTTGTATAGCTTTGTGCCTCCTCTGACTCAAGATGCATATCCACAAATGAGCCAATGTGCACTAAAGCCTTCAATGCAAGTTTCCATAACATCGGATTGTCAAAATTCACCAAGATGATCGACATGAGAGTCTTCAGAACATTCTCAAACATAGGTTTTGGTATTTGTAAGAAATATCCAGGGAATGTAACCAACATTTGTAAACCCTTCACTGCAAATCACATTAAAAGTTATTAACAGAATCAATGTATTTGTAACTAGCTTATAATATAAAGTGTCTAATGGTGGCTCAATTGAAAGACCAAGCCAACTCATTTCAAAGGAAGGAAAATAACGGCCAAAAGAAACAGAAAGTGACTTGAAACAATAGACCAAGATGAGTAATTTGGCACTTGGCAGTATCATCTTTGCTATATGTTTATCCAAGATAAAACAAGGATTTGAAGGTAGAAGTTAAAAAAAATTGAGTCCAATACTGATTAAAATCCAAATAAACCTCTTATAACTTGTAGTGATATATTGCAAGAACAAGAGAAAACACATGATAACAGCAGAAAAATAAATCAAAAAGTCACAGCAGGGAGCTGAAGTAATTGAAAAGGGCAGGACTCTTCTTGCACTTATAAAAAAACAAACAGAGGGATCAGGCATTTTTAATATCTCAGACAAGTGCACATAATAGATATCTTCCAAATAAACATGTTGACACAACTGTAGGAACCATACAATTTGAGAAAAGGACAATTGTCATAAGACCAAAACTGCTCACCTACAGCCTACTGAGATGCCTAAATCGGTGAAAACTGTTCTGCAAGTGATCGAGCTTATAGCCTAGTTAAGTGAGTTAAGTCATTGAGCTCCTTTATGTCAAATTTTGGGAAGAAATTGAAGGTCATACCTAGACACAACTTCCTACCTAAGGTCCGCCTAGGTCTTGCCATTTTAATTATAACATAATGTGCTATGAACACATTAACCACATGCAAATTAGATAATACATGTTCGAACAAAAAAGCTTTGAACTCGAAATCTAAAGCTTCACCTTTGAAATAAATTTCTGCATCATCGACAACGTTATTGGAACTTTTCGCTAAGGTAGTACAAAAGGCAGTGATTAGTGTTGGTGCAGAGCTTTGAAGCATGTAGCAACATGTCTCATCTGCAGTACCAGACTTCTCAGCATGTTCATTGGTTCTCATGATTAAATCTCTGCATGCAGCAATGAGTTCCATGCAGAGATAAAGAGCTCCAATATTAAATCTTCTAGAGGACAAAGAATTCTCCTTAAGAGTACAATCCTTCGATGAAATCCCCAGTGAAATCTCCAGAGTCTTCATTAGCGAAGGAAAGAACCTTTCAAATATCCTACTACAGGAAGCCATGGAAGTCCCGGCTACCATACAAAAGATGCGACCAACTGCATGTAAACTCTGCCTGCCTAGCGAGGGAATACTAGTGTAACTTTCATGTGTAGCTATGGAATTGAAAACATTGTTTATATCTGCATCCTGAACAATCATACGTAGAAACAAAGCATCATTTTGCATGGTGACCTTTTGTAGAAGAATTAGAGCTTCTGTTACAATTTCATCTTCTTCAAAGCCAAGACCAAGTAGTGGTTCTCCAGGAAATGATTTAGCAGGCACTTTTAGTGAATTACTTATTTCATGTTTTAAGGAAACCCAGATTGTTTCAGCATGTTTCGCCATTCTTTCAGCTCCATATCTTGATGCACAATAGTTAAGATACTTCAAAGAATCAACCTGCAGGCACACAGAGCAAGCCCAAAAGACACAGCTTTAATAACGATTCCACAGCAGTGAAAACAAGTACACAAGATACATGAAAGTAATACATACAGAGTGGCCAAACCTTTGCTAATGGCAAAGAAGAGGAAAGTTTTTCAAGAAGCAGCGGAATGACAAATGGCTCAAATAAAGCTGTGGATGAGAATGCTGACTGCAGAAAGAAACATCTTAGTTCAAACTTTTGAAAATATAATAGTAAAAATTATGTAATAAACTACTGTACATATTGGATAATTGATGATGATACAAATAACGTCCAATATCACTTTACTCAGTTGCTATCTTACTTCATTGCCCCGTTGAAAGGGCTAGGAACTAAACTAATGCACATAAAGGATAAATAGCATCTGATAATGATTTACTTCTCATTTAAGTAACAAAACTACAAGGTGAAATTCTTAAGAATCCAGTAAATTGTCTACAACAGAGCAAGCAGTAAAACCTGGTCATTAACAGGATTCTTAACTATAGACCAGTTGCAGCCTCATTCACGCATCAGTTGACTCAATTATTTGTCTCACTCTTAATCTAAATATGTGTTTCAGAGTTACGTCCAGTAAAAAAAATAAAACAAACAGAGAGTTATGGATGCTGCTGCCCATATATTTTCTATATAAATGCTACTTTACAGTATATCCAATTACATTTTCCTACTTGTTATTGAAACAGGACATGCACATGCACAGAGTGCTAGCCAATCAAGCCATGACCTGTGGCAACGAATGATTACTTATTTGAAAAACAATGTGATAGGCACCAGTCCACCAAAATTCATGAAGATAAACAAAATAGCAACATCTCAAAGGGGAAACCATAGGACAGAAGACATTAGCAAAGAGATTAAAAAGAAACGACGGCAGCGGTCTGAGTTAAGACGTACCATTAGCGCCTTCGAAAGGTCCTCCCTTCTCACATCAGCATCCTCATCTTTCAGCTGGAGAACACATAAAGAAAACCACAAATAACATGTCAATGACATCAAAGAATATGAGATTGTAGAGAAATGAAGAGCAGGGTCTAAAGAATACAAAGAGATGGGCAATTTAATGAGATAAAAAAAAGCCCACATCAAAGAAAACAACCATCTGAATACCAGCTTCAATGTGACTGGAACATTGAGAGATCATAAATTTGGTAAGAATTGAGGATTAAGCTTATGCATTGAAAGTTTTTTTTCCTTTTTTTTTTCTAGAAAAAGAGAAAAAGGGAACTGATATATGCATAGAAAGTCATACTCCTGAGAAAGAAAATTGAAATTTTCATAAAAATTATATTCACGTAAACTTATAAAAAAAAATAGATCACTTCTCATGTTTAAAGTCAACAGGTCCTACGATATGATAACAAGTTGCAGGTGGTAGATGAGAAAGCAGCAATCACAAATTCCTCTCTCTCAATGCACCCTGTATATCTCTTGAAATTACATCAGAGATCAAAATCCTATAGCAAAAGTATGTGCAGATTTTACAATTCCAAATTCTAAAAACTAGTTAAAATTCAAACATAACTTCAACGGTAAACTGAATACATATAAATACATAGCATATATTAAAAACTACAAATACATGATAAGCTTACATGAGTAAAATGGATGGGAAAGTAGCAACCCAAGAATTCAAATAGATCTCCACAGAAACTTGCAAGTGGCCCCGATGGCTCTGGATATATTTGGACCAGAATCTCAACTATATGAAAAGTTAATATCAAGCAATGAGGATCCTTTTCTCCATCAATGGCTTCAGAGATCGCATAGAATAGGTCTTCACCCTGGACAATGGAGAAAAATTGATCAACATGTTATCAGACTCACTGAAATGCAATTACTTCTGGGCAAAGTAAACAGACATCAATTAATTTCTCATGGGCATAAAGAGAAGGGACATACACACCCACATGAATATTACAATGTGAATGTGGTGTGTGTGTGGGTGGGGTGGTGTATGAAGGACGAATACTATAATACAGTTAAGTTATAAATTCCTCGAGAAGAGCCAAGCATATCACTGAATCAATACAGACGCTTATTATCCATATCAGTTCAAAAAAGCCTTATTGATTGAGTAGACATCCATTGAACTCGCAGTATTTATTCGGGCCATGTCAATAATCCAAACAGTCAACTGGAAATCTTTCTTCTTTTGCATTTGTATAGAATAGTAAAAACACAACCATGCAGACCCCACAAGTAAAACAACAAGATAGAATTAATACCAGTGAAGCAACCTCATTCGGGTAGTGTTGTAAAAGACATTCCAAAAGCTCAAAGCAAAGCTGCAAGAGAAATAGGACATGAAAGTAAGCAAGTTTGTTTAAATCAAAGTCGTTAGCTATGCATAGAGCAGGATAATTAATTTTCTTCAACTTATTGGGCAGTAAGAATGGCATTCGCTAGTCGACCTTTCTATCCTGTTGAGCTAAAGATTGCACCGGTAGGTTCTCTCTGAAAGACTGAGCAACGAATTTTGCGTCACTGGCAGAGACCATTCCGGCATTAACCTGTCTCCTCAGCAGTGCTAAGCAACCAACAAGTGCACCACGTAAAGCTCTCCAATCTGACTGATAGAAGGACAATATCACCGCTTTATACTGTGAAACCAAAATATGAGATTCCAAAAACAGATGTTACAAAACAAAGAAATGCCCACTCACCAGTCTGTCTGTGAAGAATCCTATCAAGCTATGAATGGTTGCATTATCTAGTGGCTTTGATGAAAGACCTATAAGAACTTCTGCCAAAAGAAGTATACCTGAAGAACGATACCATGTAGTGAGAAACATTCCAATTCTGTCCTAAGAACATCTGTTTGATGACAGTAAAAACTTTTAAACTAAAATAATAGAGCTGGAAGGGTTACAATACTTATTTCAATAAACCATAAATTTGAAAAGAAAAAAAAATAGTTACAATATTAAGGAAAGATGGTAACTTTAATAGTGGAGTGGTAAAACATTGTGCCCTACCTCCCTCCCTCCCTCTACATTCTTAATCAAAACTTCTTTGGCGTGGTATAACTTGAACATTTTGTTCTACACCCCGTTACCCAAGTTACAAGTTTCCAGAATTTAATATTCCTTCAAATGGCATCAGAAGGCAAGAATGAACTATCCTACATCTACTAAATTGAAAAGAAGAACAATACACAAATTTAAAAGTCCGGAACATTCAACAAGAAACTTAAGCAATCTCAAGAAATTAACTAGATTCTGAGACCATCAAGCACATAGCTAAAACATTCATCCCAAGATCCAAAATCAAAACTATCATATACCAAGAGGCATTCTAATTTTCTAAAGAAAAGCTATCACCCTGATTTACCAGATTCAGTTGTCTATGATTCCACATCAGATAAAGTAAATTCAAAACCAAAACTTACCACGAGCACGAATAACATTATCCGTAATGGTGAGATACATCCTCATCTCTTTCACCTGTATAGAAACACATACATCACAGACCAGAAACCAATCCAACAAAACATAATAATACAAAACCAAAATTCAATCGTACCAGAACTTCAATAGTCAGTAAGTCCTTCTTCACAAGAGAAGTGATAAAATTCAAGCTGGCAGCCTGCAATGAACACACACCTTTCGCTTCAAACTCTCGAAACCAAAGCAGTAACATGATCAAAACTCATACATAAACCAAATACTGATACACAGCGACACAAATTTGCACATAAACTCCATAATCATCCAAGTATCGATAATCAAACACAGAAAAAAGTGAAACCCAAGATTCCAAATTGGGTTAAAAGGAAATGGGTTGCATTAGGTTAAGTGAAGTTTGAATCTTTAACATAGCAGGCAAATATGGCAGTAAGGAGCTCAAAAAATATCCCAGAAATTTCAGTGGTGATGAAAAGAGTTAAACTTTAGGGATATAAATTAAATGGGAAGGTGAACCTGGTCGGCGGGAGGGCGAGCTGTGTCGACGTAACACTCGAGGTGCTGAGTCAAATCGGTAATTGCCGCCATTTTTAGGGTTTTAGGGAACAGGGAACCTTGGTTTCTGTCAGACCTTAAACCCCTGGAAACACCGAGTTTGAGTGTTAGACAGACCTCAGAGTCGCACCGGTTTTTGTTTATAGCGGTAAATAGAGTTCCACTACTTTTTTCTCTGTTTTTTTTTCTATTAAACCTTCATAAATAATATTTAAACCTTTTTCTTTTTTCTTTTTTCTTTTTTAATTTATTATTTAATTTATCAACTCATATGAAATTACTAAAAAGACATATCTTAATTTACATATTATATCTTCTCTTCTTTTTTCCTCGATTCTTCATTTATTGCAGGAAAATCTCAATTTAAAATAACAAATTGAATAATATATTTATATACTTATTTTATATAAAAATGTATTAATCTTAATGAACAAAAGTACAAAACTATGTAACTAGAATTTTTCATACACCTCGGTTTGAGTGTGAGAACAAAACTCATTCATTAAAACGTGTAATTTTTCATGTTGATATAACTCCGTGCGTGAGGCATATCAATGAAAGAAAAAAAACATCAATTTTATTAAGGAGTTTCTATTCATACTTCCAAAAATGGTACTTAGACCTCCCTTCTTTTTCTATATAGTTTTGACTTAGTCATTGCATATGAATTTACCAAAAAAAACTATTTTTAACTTATCTATTCTAAATTATAAATGTAGATTATTATCTTTATATTTATTGCTAGAAAATCTGAAAATAGAATATCAAATTGCATAAAATGATTTAATTGATTACTTTCTTTTTTGATAAACATCATAAGTCAAAAATTAAATGTAGATGATTAGCATCAAATTCAATCTAGACGATTTAATGTATAAACTATATGACTTGTAATATCCCAAAATTTTTTAATTATTTACTAATTATTGTTTAGAGATCTTTAAATTGGTGGCGATCCGATTATATAGTACGAGGGAGAAAACGAAAGTGTTCGATCGATTTATACACTTAAAACGTTACCGTGACGGGTCAATAGTTGACTTTTTGTCCGTTAGATATCTCAGAAAACTTCATTCATGGACGTCATAGTGTTCGTCAATACGAATTTGTAGACACGCGGCACGCCTAAATCGGAGTTCGAAGGAAAAAGTTACGAATCAAAAGGTATTTGGACATTTTTGGAAAATAGTATAAATAGGGAATTAAAGAGAAAAGGAGGAGCAAATCATAAATTCGGATCGATACTGTTCATAGGTATTGTTCACCCCGAAAATCCCAGATTTTTCCCTCCCCGAGCGGCCGACTTTGGGCCACCGGATCTCCGCCGTCCGGCCACCATAGAGCGGCGCACCGGTCACATTTGAAAGGTTGTTGCATTCCCTGTCAATTGGTGGCAGCGCCACCTGCCATCTCGCCCCCGTTTGAGAGCGGTGAAGCCCGGAAGTTTCCCCGAAAGTGCACATTTCGCCGAACTTCACCTCACCGGATCTCCCTCCTCCGGCCACCAATCGATGAGATTCTTATCCCATTTTGAATGTCTCCTTCCATACTACAAACCCTCCAAAAGATTTAACCCAAATCGTTTTGTACTGGGAGAATCGAAGAAAAGAAATCCTAGGTTTTAAATTGAGGATTTTCGGTTTTTTGTTAAATTGAAGTGTTTAGGCTCGGAATTGGATTTTGTTGTGAACTATAAAGTTGTTAGGAATGTTATTTAGATTGTGGTGGTGAAATTTGGTGGTCATTGGTGGTGGTCGGAAAACGGCGGCAGTGCATAAACAGTAACTGTGAACAGTGTTCTGTAAGCAATAACACACGAACATTGTTCTGTGAACAGTGTTTTATGAACATAATTTAGCTATAATGAAATTGTCACCTGATATTTTACGTATCGTTTTCTAAACAGTTTATCATGCTATTAGGTGACCGACTAAACGAGTGAGGGAATTACTCTCGGTGTCGTGGAAATTGTACGCAGGAATTAAGGTAAGTAAATCTCACTATGACGAGTCTACCCTTGACGGTGACTCATATTTACGTTTGCTTTAAAAGATTGAACTATGACATATATATAATATAGTGCGTTGTGTGTGTATAAATAGTAAATAGATACATATATATATGGGTTGTTATATTATATATTGTTACGGTTTTTCTTTCCAAATGAGGTTGTATTGTGGCAATTATATTTATATTATGAGCAAGAGTCGCTTGGTTGTAGTACAATAAACATGTGTTGATTGTTATATTGTACTCGGTTTTAACATTGAGTCTTGTTAAAACGTTTTCTGGTCTTCGGACGTTGTTGGCAGTAATCGGAACCGAGCCTTGGCCGGGTGTCGTTTACGATTCAGTTAGAGCTCTAGTCTGTCAGCCGATGTACTACATGAGGGGTAACCGATGGGTTTCTTGGGTCTCATGAGTACCCATGTTTTTGTTGATATTGGGTAACATATGGGTTGCCCAGTATCTGTCGGCGTACTGCATGAGGGGTAACAAATGAGTACCTGGGTCTCATGAGTACCCGTATTTTAAATGTAATTTGGGTAAACAGATGGGTTGCCCAATGTTTCATGAGTACACATATTTTTAGATATTATTAGACGACCAGATGGGCCGTCAGTGTCATATGAGTACAATTATCTTTAAATGTCATCAGTAATTTTTTTGTATGGGATGTGTGTTATACTGTTGGTTTACTCATACGAGCTGCAAAGCTTACCGGGTTTGTGTTTACAATCTCGGTGCACCTATTCGATGGTGTATGGGATAGTTCTGTGGATTAGCAAAATTGGAGGGCTTACTCTGAAGATTGTTGAAATTTATTTCTTCTATTTGGTGAGGATGGATAGAATTTTACATTTCCATTTGTTATAATATTTGAATTATAACTTGTTATGTATTAATCAGGTCGACTGAGTCATACTATAAACTTAGTTTCGATACACTGTTACTATAAGATGATTTCAATATATTTGAAATTGTTTTAGAGTTTTCATGGCTTCGAGTTCGAATTTTTATCGTTCGAAATTTCGAGGCTGTGACATAACTATCTAAAAAAATTCTGATAAACTTTTATTTGAGTCAAAGAACAAAATTCATTTATTAGAGGTTAGAATATTTCATATGTATTAGTGAATCAAAAAATTAGTCTACCAATTTTTGTTATAAATTTAGAAAACGAGTGGAAAAATGAATTAATTCGAGAAAATAGTTTGTGTGATTATTATACATTTTTCTGAGTTGTATATAATAAATGAATTTTTCTCAAAAGAAAATGAATTTGAAATAGAATAGGAAAGAAATTATTTGATAGTAGTCTGATTTAATATACCAAATTAGATATTAAGCATTTTAGGAAAACTATAGAGGTCTAAATAGCATTTTAGGTATCTTTAAAAGCAAAATTGAGGTTCACTGAGTAAGGATGTCTAAATACCATTTTTTGAGGTATGAATAGAAGCTTCCATTTTATTTTATATTTTGAAAGGAGGGTTAGTGCGACTATCCCCAAGCCTTCATTAATGAAACTATCGAATACAAAGGGGGGCATGAAGCCTAAACCACTAATTACAAAGACTTGACATAATATCAAAGATCCCTACAAACAAGTACTCAACAAAGTACCAACTAAGAAAGAGTACCACTCTAATGGCGACTCTATTTGTTTTGAAACAGCGGTGACATAATGGAGAGGACAATAGATATGATACCCTGATAACAATGAAGCAATAGTTACATATCCTAATATCCAATACAGCAGCTCTCCAACCATGTTGTCGCCGGAAGATCAATCCGACGACACTTAGTCTCACCCTACCACTAAGCGGCAACGACCATTTGTCAAAGTAAGGAACTCGTCGCCTACCTAGAGCAGACAAGACACAAAGAGTGCACACATGGACACGAAGCCCGACTTCTCCTACGCAACTATTATAGGAACTTATTAACTTAAAATAAATATTAAACAAAACTAAAACACAAATAACATAAATATTAATTAGGATTAGGCCCGCGAAGAGAGCCCAAACTCAAACTTTGTTCCTGAAGGAGCAAACCGTCGGCCAAACATGATACCACCTCACATCAGCGACTAACTATGCTCCCATTTTATTATGAATGTAGGAAATGAGTGAAAGAGAAAATTAATTTGAGGAGTTAGTTAGTTTGATTATTAAGATTTTTCCAAATTGTATATAATTAATGAATTCAAAATATATAGGAAATAAATTGATCATATTATTAATATACCAAATTAGAACAAGTGCATTTTAGAAAAAGTATGAAGGTCTAAAATAATATTTTAGTTATTTATAAAAGTAAAACGTATGTCCATTAAATAAGGAGGTATGTATAATTTTTGGAAGTAAGAATAGAAGCTCTTTTTTTTTAATAATAGAAAGAAACCAAAATTTTTTTTTGATGAAGAAACCAAAAAAAATTTGGTCCTCACTACTAATAAGAAAAATATGAACATATACAGTATCTCATGTGCAAGTATTGTAGTTGAGCAGAAATAAAAGTCCGACCTTTTTGCTATTGACAATCTGACATGAATTGTATGTGCAAAATTCGAAGTTTCTTCCTATAAATTGGTTGTGAAGTAGTTTGACATGTTGTATTGTAGTAACGAATTAGTGACACTAAATCACTAATCGACTAGTGCTACAATATTGGATAGCGTATGAGAACAGAGTTATGTTACTTTAGTAGAGCTAGAATCGAAGCAAGTCAATCCACATTAGCCAGTCAATCTTATGTACAGACATTGACATATTTAAAGCTCTAACTAGATAGTGTATATATGTATCCACTTTCCAAAATTCTCAAATTCTTAGGTTAATCACATGTAAGACACTTAATGTGGAGCATTTCTAACAAGGATTATTAAGCTGAACCTTGAAAAACACGGATGCTTTTCTATCTGGTTTGAATTTTCAGTGCAGTAGGCAATTGGGCATACATACATGAAAGCAAAGAAGACTAAGAAACCAACCATAACCCCAGCTCAAATTGATACTGGTGTTCTAGCTAGGTACCCTTACGGTTCTGGTGCTACTTCTTCAATGTCACCATACTATGAGAAACTCACATCCGCCGCTTGTGAATTTTCTGGAAAATTAAGAGTTCGACTACTCCATTGACATTGCTTTGTAAATGACCAGATTGATACCAGGCGTAATAACTTGAGAAAGAGCAGGAAAGTATATACTTCAATGTTACCCTCTTTTAACCAGCAGTAGGCATACCATTTAATAATCTGCAACTTCCAAAGTACATATCTGACTTCAAAAGGTCCCCTCTTCTAACAGGTGCTAGAAATATAAGCAACTATGTCCTCCTTGATGAAGATGAAGAAGTCTTACACAAAGGACTTCAATCTACTAATGAAGGATGGAAAAATATTCAAGGGAAATGAGATTCTGAAGTGCTCATCGACAGTGTCAATAACAGGTATGCGATTTTAATGAGAGAAGCACAGTGATATGAACATAGTAATCAAGAAAATGTTGATTCATTGACAAAGAGACTGAACCAACAGCGCTTACAAAAAATTTGAATTTCTAAACTAGTTCAAGTACACTGGGATTCACTTGCTGGTGGTCTCTGTGGTATATCAGAACCTGAGAAGTGAGAACCATCTTGTACAACAATTACTTGAAATGTCATGAAACTTCATCCAATTGATCGAGAAGTCTTCTTTGAGTCGCAGAGTCATCAATACTAAGCTCATTTGTAGAAGCAGCTTCAAACTTTATCCATAACTCCCTCTTCAAAGTATTCTCACCAGGATGTTTACCTTTGTGAACTACTATGCTTCCAGCTTGTTTCCAGATAGGTGTGCTTTCTATCGCAAATCTGTCACCACCTACAGGCTCTGTGATGCAAATAAAGAAAGGCTTCGGATCAAGATATGTCCAGTATGATATCTATGTTCCAACCAAAAAAGTACTATAGAAGCAATCAATAAATATCCAATACCTGTCTTCATTTGTTGAATGCCTCCTACACCCTCATTTACTTTTGAGCTAGGCCCGATCAGTAGTGTATCTTGAAGATGGCATACTTCATCCGAATACATGTCATCACCTGGTTCCAGTACAACACAAGATTTGGGAGGTGACATATACCAATCTGGTGAGGCATCTCCATCGTCAGAGGTTTCACTGCTAGAGGAATCACCAGCGTATCTAATTCCAGCAGGATATGGGGTAGATTTACGATTACAAACCCGGTGATGTCCCTTAGGAGAGGTACCATCATAGATGGGTTCAAGCACCACACAAGACTTAGGAGGAGATTTTAAGCATGGAGTCATCAAGTTCAGAACCATGGAGCCCCCAGCTTTCGACACTGGTGTAGAAACAAAGCCGGACTCAACAACCCCTCCTGTCTTAGTAGCATCCGACTCAGAAGGCTTAAAAGGTATCGGCTCCACCCCAACAAATTCAGGCAAATCAGCATTTGCATCGCCACTAGTTATATTTAAGAACGGCACCCTACCAGTAGTATTACATTTAACCCTCTCAAACACCAAAGGCTTGGAATGCAGAGGGGGTTTGGCTGACAGGGACTTCGATATAGGAAGTGGCGTGAGCGTAAACAGCTGCCTCCCTCTCTGAATAGTGCAGTCAGCACGCCACGAAACAAGTGGAGAAGGCGAGATCAACGACTCTGAATCAGACTCTTCCAACCACTCAACCTCCTTCCTCTCAACTTCAGGACTCTTAACCTCGCCACTTCCAACTCCACTCACAATTACCGCTTCCCCAGGAGCTGCGAGCGCCTTCTGAAGCCTCGGCACCCACGGCTGCAAACGCACAAAGCACAGACAAAGATTCAACTCTGCAAATACCGGATACGAGATAAATCGGCTAAAATTTCAGCTAACCTTTAAAGACGAATGCATTTCGGATAAGAAATGTGTGAAGGATTCGACTACTTTGCTTCCTCCTGCATTACATTGAAACGCTTCCACTACTAGTTGATCAATCTGCCATTCAATTCAAAATTAATTCCACTCAAACCCCTATACATATCAATTTAACAGTAAATAATCATAAAACAACGAATTATTAAACGGATAACTAGTTCATTAATCCTCTATTTAATTAAAAATAAATAAAAAATCCCAATCAAAACCCTAGTTCCTCAATCTTCAGTAAAACATCTGAAATTGAAGAAAATTACATAAACTCTGGCTAGATTAGCGATAGGGAGATCGAGATTGATAACCGAACCTGATTGATTAGGGCTGAGAGATCGGACTGAACGAGCAGGAGCCGATCCAGAGCGACGTCGTTTTGGTCCTCTTCTTTAGATTCGACCTTCGGCCGCTCCGGTTTCTCGTCTTTCTTCTTAGCCGCCGTGGTGGAGACGCCGCCGCCACCGTGGCTGTTCGAGACGTCCCTCAACGGCCTCGATCTCTCTTCGTTCCTCATCTCTCTCTCTCTCCTCCTCAGTCTGTCGCTCGGTCTCTGCTTTTGAATTTCACCAACGGCCCGCTCATTTTTGTCTTTTTTTCAATACCGAGTCGACTCGGCCGAGTTATTGGGTCCATAACCGACCCGACCCGACCCGGCCCAATACTTGCTCTTAAATTACCTTGAACCTGGACATATTTCCCAACAACGTTTCTCCCCTCAAACTCAAACTCAAACTACTCAACTTGCCGACCCGTCAACTACACGCGCCCCTCCCAAAGAGAAGCCATGGCGGGCACTCTGGTGCAGACTCAAATCCCACAGCAGAAGCTCTACGACGGAGTTCAATTCCCGGCGGTTCTATCTCCAAGTCCGGCAGTTCCCGTCACTCTCTCAGCTCTGACCGAAACCATCGAGGACCAGAGACCGTATCTTGAGGCCCTGCTCCGACAATCCGGGGCCGTACTCTTCAGGGGCTTTCCCGTAAATTCAGCCTCCGAATTCAACGACGTCGTAGAGGCTTTCGGGTTCGAGGAGCTTCCCTACGTTGGCGGAGCCGCCCCGCGGACCAACGTTGTGGGCCGGGTCTTTACCGCCAATGAGTCACCGCCCGACCAGAAGATTCCATTTCACCACGAAATGGCTCAGGTATATTCCCCTATGATGTATTGTTAATTTGTTCTGGTATGGTTGTCATTTTTCGAGTTACGACATGTCGTTTTACAGGTGCCAGAGTTTCCCTCCAAGTTGTTCTTTTTCTGTGAAGTCGAGCCTGGAAGTGGGGGAGAGACTCCCATTGTTTTGAGCCACATTGTGTATGAGAGGATGAGAGATAAGTACCCGGAGTTCGTCGACAAATTGGAGGAGCAGGGGTTGTTATATACTCGGGTTTTAGGCGAAGGCGATGACGCCTCTTCTCCGATTGGCCGCGGTTGGAAGTCTACATTCTTGACCAAAGACAAGGACATTGCCGAGCAAAGGTATAGGTACTACATATCAATGTTGCATTATATTGCCTAATTAGCTTGTGAAATATGAGCAGCTGACAATGCTGCCATGTTGGTGTGTTGAAACTTTTGGAAGGGCTGCAAAGCTTGGGATGAAGTTGGAATGGTTGGAAGATGGAGTGAAATCCATAATGGGGCCAATCCCGGCCGTCAAGTATGACAGCACAAGGCAGCGTAAGATTTGGTTCAACAGCATGGTGGCTGCGTATACGGGCTGGAAAGATGCAAGGAATGATCCTGTGAAGGCTGTTACCTTTGGCGATGGCAATCCATTGCCGGCGGATGTCATCTATGACTGCCTGAAGATTCTTGAAGAGGAGAGTGTTGCCGTTCCTTGGCAGAAAGGTGATGTCTTGTTGTTGGATAATTTGGCTGTCCTGCACTCTCGGAAATCGTTCACTCTGCCACGCAGAGTGCTTGCTTCACTCTGCAAGTAGTTTAGGTATGCATATGTGTACTATCACTACTATGCCTCCCTCTTGGAGAGATGCTAATGTTTGTACAGTTCCCATGTTATGCAATATGCATAATGGTATAATAAGACCAGTTTAGCATGTCTTCAAGTTTCAAAATTATGTTGACGCTTAGAAACGACCCCTTTCTAAGAGTTCTCATTTGTAAGCCAGTCAGATGATAGGTTTGCTTAGAAAATCCATGTAACAAGAAACAAAATATAACTAGAGAATTACCCTTCCTTGGCTCCTCCATCACATTTTCATCAAATCAAAATTTTCCACAAATGGTACTACAAGGTATGAAACATCTAGAGAAGGAAACAACAGGAACAAATTCAGAACTTACGTATAGATACCACGATCTTCCCACTATATGTATGTGCTATTATAAATACAAAGCACACTACAGATAAAAGAGGGGCAAAAGAATATGAATGACTTGGGTATGAACAGAAAGTTTCTGTTTCACTACCTTCCCTGAACAAGGCCGCTGAATACCTGGCTGTTCCCTGCTAGAGTAGCTTCCCACTCGACCGACGATAGGAGAATTTGTGACAGAGAAATAACAATCTCTTTCATGTCAGGCCGCAGGATGGGATCTTCATCTACACATTGCTTAGCTATCATGGCCACCTATGGAATGGGGTTCAGAAATAAGAACATAGTCAATTAGTGATATATGATGCCAAAATTAAATTGTGGATTTAATTTGATTATATAATTACTAGTGTGCCACTAACCCCAAGGGCTACATTGCCTACATACATTCCTTCTCATATACGTTATTGCATGTCAACTTTCATGAAAATGTATGTGGTTTACATTTCCAGCACTTTCTAGTATCACAGATATCCTCTTAGTAAAAGCTGGCAAACAGATCCGCATATCTAGACTTAGAAGGTTAAGTATAGTTTACCTTGATTAGACAATCATGGGGATACAAGTCCATCAGATTTGGATCGATAATATCTTTCAAGTTCGACATACTCATGGAGTCAGGTGAACTCTTCAGAGCAGCTTGCATCTGCATTCAGAAAAAAAAATTGAGGAGGCTTCACCGGAAGGCCATAAGAAATTCATATGGTTCACTTTTCTGTTCTTCAAAACGATGCAAAGAAAAATTACAAACTGCAGATGAAAGCTAACACTTATTCCTCAAGTCTCTGTCAATTAAACGTTACGTTGATCAATTCAATTGCTTTAAGCTTAGTAAAGACCTCTGATTTCCAGATAGAAGAGTATGTTGGTTCCAATATTTTTTGCATAAATAAACATCAAGAATAGTAATCAATGTTGTCCCACGGCTGATATTTCCAGATAAATATAAATTAACAAATCATTTGCTTCTTCCCAGCAGTCTTAATATTTCAGTTGACCTCATAATTTAGACTTTCATTCTTATTCAGTAACAACTATTTTCTCACCTCTAGAGAGTTCTGATCACATGAACTTGTGAAGGTTTCTCAACTTTTAGCAACTGATCCATACATTTTCATGCCCTTTTATTATATTTCCAATCTTCCTTCTAAGATTAATCTTTGAAATTTTTTGACAGGGTGATATTGAAGATAAACAAATAAGAATATACTAAAGAACAATAGAATTTCCTGATGAAATCCTGTCCCCAAATTAGAATTTGAAAAGAGGCATTAAAATTTTACTCCTGCTGAAGGCAGTGAATTAGTCTGTAATCTTCTCAAATTTCTACTTTTAGCATAACAAGCAGGTCGATCATAATCATATATATTAATTTCGTAGAAAACAACTGGGTGACAAGTATATGTTCACGGGATTCTGATGATCTTTCTCCCCACAGAAAAGAGAGAGAGAGTGAGAGAGAGAGATTCATTGATACGACTTACAATGGATACCAGTGAGCGTCTTTCAGGATTTTTTGTAGATGTGCCTTCCGTTCTTATGACAGCCTCCTTCCCTGATAAAATCTCGAAAAGAACAACTCCAAAAGCATATGTATCAATTTTTGTGGTAGCACGCCCATCACTCAAGTATCTAAAGGGTTGAAAGAGAGAAGCAATCAATCTCATTGAGCATGTAAAGGACAGAGAAATCAACTCCAAATATTGTTACTTACTCTGGAGCCAGATAACCATATGTACCAACAACTTTGGTTACTGTAGCTTCTCCGTCACCTGTTTTACCAACAAGTTTCGCCAATCCAAAATCTGAAATCTGCAATATATAAAGAACTATTATGAGTGTCATGCACCGGAGGAGTTCATAGACAGCACAAATCAAATCAGTAGAATATATTAGAACCTTTCCCCTGAAGGCACCATCAAGCAAGATGTTGCTTGTCTTGATATCCCGGTGGACATAGTGAGCTTTAGTGTGCTCATGGATGTACTCAAGACCTCTAGCAGCATCGAGAGCAATCTGGACCCTCATGATCCAAGAAAGAGATGTTTGACCTATAACCCAATACAATGAGGTTAATAACATATCCACGTTCCAAGAATAGGGTAGCATAGTATACATCCAAAGTCCACGACCCAATTGACATTAAAGATTTTTAATATTTAGAGGATGGGGATTGCCATGGCAAGGAATCTGAAGAGACTTTTGTTAAAAAATTCAGTATTTGGAGACCGCTTTTGTTTTACTAGGGGTGGACACCAGCCTGCCAGGTCTAGTTGAGCCTTGTAATACAAGGCTCAGCAACCTCTTAGGAAATTTGGGTTCTGGCTGGAACAGTTTAGACCATATACTCTTTAACATGGAGCAGATTATGAGTGAAAATAAGAAACCAAAAATCAGAAAAACGCAAGTTAAGTACCCTTGTTCTGAGGATCATGCAAATGGCTTTTAAGTGAACCTTTCTGGGCGTACTCATATATTAGGAAGAGCTCATCATCCGTTGCTGCATAACCAATCAATTCTACCTTGACACAATTAAACAACAATAGGAGTCAAATCTCTTAAACACACAAAGCTACAAGCTCCAAAACTAAAATGTGAATTACCAGGTTAGAATGATGCACCCTGCATAGAACTTTTACTTCTGCTAGAAATTCTTTGGTTTTTGTCACTGTCATCCTTTTAATAGCAACTTCCTGGAGAGAACACAAATCCACATCAGAATGGATGTGAGAAGGACTCCAAATGGAAAAACAGAATGTCAATGATGTGAATAAAAGTAGAGAGCTCCAAACCTGCTCATGAAGTAACCCATAATACACAGAACCATAAGTTCCATTTCCCAGAAGACGTGAATCAGAGAATCCATCTGTTGAGGAGAACATTTCTTCATATGTGAAAACCACAGGTTTTTCCATGTCAAGTACGTGACTGCCAAGAGCTGCAACAAGTATAGAGGCGCGGTCAGACATTCCAATATTCAAGAGAAGATCGCATACAAGTACATGAAGATCTAACGAATGCAGATTTCACATACTCTAAACCGCTAAACAAAAGTAGCATAAGTGTGTGCTGTTAGAATTCTGAATATTGGAATACAAATAATGTATACAACAAGCATATCCATTCAACAAAATCTGATACAGAAGCTCCTATCTATTTGTTGTACTTCCCAGATCAAAATACTCATCCGACATAAAAAAATTAAAAAAAATTAAAAATAAAAAGCACAACTTGATATTGATGTGAGGGTTTAAAAGTCAACTTTAGTTCGAGAAATGTTGGATAGAGTTCAGACAGATGACCTTTGGGTATAGTTATCTGCTGGTTGCCAGAATCCCCATTGGTTTGCTTCCAATCAGCAGACTTGCGACAAGTGAGCCTTCCTGAACCACAGCAGAAACTGGGTTTGCGAAGAATATGAAACCTGATCTGACCATCACGATCTTTTGAGTGACCTCTTTGCGCTTCACCACAGCAGTGTGATGACCTCAGACATATATATAGAACTATACCTACTACTACTATCACAACAAGAACTAACCCCATACTTCCTACGATCCATAAATAGGGAAAATGTGCCTCATGATTCACATGATTTGCTGTTAACACAAAGCAAATGAATTATTAAAATTTATAATTGCTGTGGTGTGACTACAATGTACTTCATCAAGAAATTTACAGGAAATCCTGTAGTTCCTAAGCAAACGTGCAAACCTGACAAGTCGTCAATGGGTGGAGTAGGAGCAGGAGCAGGAGAAATGGTCTCCAAAGGATACGGCTCACCAGGAACTAGAAGCATAGAAATGAAATCATTTAGTACCCAATAAGCACTATGTCAAACTGAATTTGCACATCAAATGATCATCTAACATCTTCATAACAGATAGACAGGCATAATAAATCAACCATAACCATGTTATCTTTTTGCAATTCTGATATAGCACCACACGATTATCCCGAAACCAGTTTGACTGATCACAAGTAACCTTAACAGAAAATTTGTTTAAAGAATTTTCTTCTAATGCTTCTGATAGAAATACATTATGCTAGGAGGCTAAGAGTCTATGACACTCAATTGCCAAAATCAATTAAGTCTGATTAGACAAGATTTATTTACTTCGTATTTCATTTCTGTCTGGTTTTCAACACTCTCCACATTCTTAACCCAAAAACAACTTAATCAAACCACATTCATACCATAAGTTCATAAACCATAAACCAAACCAAATGAAATTATGCTAAAAAAACACCAAAAACAAATCAAAAACTAACCTGAATTCAAAGGAATGTAATACAGAGCACTGACAGTAACATTATCAGGATCAACAATACCGTTAACCTTCTCAATACTATCCATACTAACCCCAAACCGACTCGCCAAAGCCTCAATGCTGTCCCCCTCCCTCATCACATAGCTCATCAAATAATTCCACAGCCCACTCGAACACCCGCACAGCAGCCTCAGCCACACAACGGTGCCGTTTCTGACCGTCCTCGTCGAATTGGGCAGGAACGTCAGTCCACCATAGGCCTCATTCACCACGTCAGACACATACCCTCCACTCGATCTCACCGTAAACGTGGTGTTGGTCAAATACTCGTTGACCCCAGAAGCGCAAGAACAGTTCTTTTTTATGAACACGTATCCCCGGCCGTTCTCCCCTTCCACGGTGACGTCTTCCGGCAACACGTCGAACATTGACTGAATCACGGCAAGGGTCTGACTGGGTTGGGGTTTGAAGGCCAGGAAAGACGTGCAGAGGCGAGTTGTGTCTGTACAGTTCATGGGTCTTGTTGGGTCTGCTGCTGAGCTTAATTGAACTAAAAGAAGGTATGCTAGGATTGCTAAAGGTGCCCATTGAAGCTTCATGGATCAAGATTAGAACCAAACTGAGGTGTAAGATGGGTTTTGAGAATAAATGACTGATAGGTAGAGAGAGATCAAGAACTGACAAGAACTGCTTTAAATGCTTGCAGAACACATGGAGCTAGGAAGCTGAAAAATCTAGTGGGTTGTTGTGTTGTTGTTGTTTAAAGTGCATGAGTTTGATTGGACATGAAAGAGAGAGAGGAAGATGGTTGGACGTGAAAGAGAGAGAGGAAGATGGGTGGAGTTGTGGGAAGTAGTTAGAAGGAAGCTGAAAGAAGAAGAAGAAGACCAAGGGGGTCTAAAGGAGGAGGAGGAGGACAGGCTGGACAGCAGGAGGGGAAAGGAATGAGGAGACTGGAAACAGAAACAGAGCATTTGGTTTGTGTTGTTTTTGTTCAACTCTTAGCTCACTCACTGACTCGACCTTTTTTGGTGAAATTTGCTTGCAGAGCAATACGTTACGTTTTACAGTGATAAAAAGATGAGACAGAGAGAGACGAAAGTGACTGCTAAAGAGGGTACCGGGCATTGCAGAGAGCCACCCACCTGGAGATGATCATTTGGGGACCATTGATCTTTCCTTCTTTCACTGAACTGCCCTTCTGTTCTTAATCCAAGTTGCCCCTTTTTCATGAAATCTTAAATTGTTTTCACTAATCACTAATAGTTACACTAAATGAGAAATTGGTGTTGCATGTTTGACGCGCATTTTGTGGACAAAGAATAGCTAAGGTGGGATTTGTATTGCTAGAAAGCTAGCTGATTAAGATTGATAATGAAAGATAATGTAGCTGATTTGAAGGGTTGTCATATTGTTTGGTGAAATAGGAGAGAACGAGCTAGGAAATATCAAATATGGTCCATCAAAAATTGACATGTAGGGAGGTAGGGCTTTGATGATAAAAGGAGGTACAGTATGTCGTTCGTAGTACAAATTTAAGCAATTCAATAGGCTATATTATCACGACTCGGCTCTACAAGATCGACAGTAAGAATTGTTGTGTAAAAACTACCATAAACCAATAGAGAAAACAAAACTCGCAACCCTTATAACGACATATCAAGAAAAAAAAATTGATGGGCAAAAAAAAATTACCGGAGAGCAGTAAAGCATATATCACTTTCTAGCAAATCAACTGGAATTGTTAAATCAGTTATTACAGGTCTGCAAAAGTTACTTTGAGTTTCTTCATCCATGTTTATCAATGGATATTAGGAAAACTAATACTAAAAATGAGGGGGGGGAATGTTTAGAGAAAAGGAGGAAGGGCAAAACGGGAAGTAAAGTTTCACGGGGAAGGCTGGCACAAGTTGCGAAGAGAGCTGGCAAAAGAGAAGGGACGGTTGGGTTGGGGTCCCATGAATACGGGGAAAATGTCTCAAAAACTCGCCGTCGAATCTGTCTCGTCGCCGGCGACATCCCGTATCATGAGGCAAACGTTCGTTGACTCTTATCTGTTGACTCGGGAGTAACCGACAGTGACACATGAACCAGGCCTCGGTTCTATACACGCATATCCTCATTGTTAATGCATGCACGCATGTGAGTCAGTAGAGAAGTAGAGATGACCACATAATCTTTATTATTCTTATATAGTTGCGTAACTCCCATGGTGGCCTTCGTATTCACTAGAAAAAGAGCAGGCGCCTAGGCGCGCGGTTGTTGTGATGTGTAATTAGTAAGCATTATAAGTATCAACATGGTTCTATATAATAGGGTCATATTATATATGTCGTTAGTATGTAACATAAGGTCTTTTTCCTTACATCTTCATTTTCATTGGAGATTACACTCACAAAATAGTAGCACAGTATAATACATGAGCACACACTAATATATGTGCTCTCCAATTGAATAAAATTAACAGCTGCCTGTTGGAGTTTCCACAAAAAAATGACTCTACTGTGATGTACTTTATCAAGAATTCACTCAAAAGTTAGTTGCAGCTGCAATGAAGATGTCAGGTCATTAGTAAGATGAAAATAGTGAGTCCATCTTCTGTTTTTCCACTTCTTCTCCTGTTGATGATGATGATGATGCTCCTTGGTCTTCTTCCCTGTTAGCATGAGATCATATGTGAATTGAATGTAGTTATTTGGACAAATTATATCATATTAGGAGACAGTAAATTAGACTATACATTATATCATATTGCAAGATCATAAAATTTAATGTTGAATGCTTCACATTTGATTAACCAAATATAAAGCCACTTACACCACTTAGATGAAAAAGAAATTAAATAGGTCATTTTATAGCAATGACTAATTAAGCATAGGCTTATTAAGGTATCATGTATACAAATAGAGTGCCGACACTTTTTTATACAAATAGAGTCATTTACGGCATCCCAAATAAATGGAAAAAAGAAAGGACGTCCTCCCTATAAAAGAGTATCCCAAACCAAACACACAGCTAAGGAATCATTATAATGATGCAACTAAACTTAAAAATTACATATAACAATTGGTTAGCAAATGCTTGCAAAATCTAATGTATCCACATAATCAAATAAGAAAGTGAAATATGAAGATGTGCCAAAAATAATATTGCAATTGAATCAGCACCGCATACACTGAATTTGAGCCTAGTTTCAATTATAATTTATTAATAATAGAAAACATGAAGAAGAACATTCTGTCAAACTACATACTTAATTGTAGATACCTATTTCATTGTCATTGATGTCAGACATCATGATGCATTTGGACTTTTTCTGCGTCATTTCTTGTTTCACTTGTGTCTATGTGCCGCTATATTGTAATGCCTTAGCTAATGATCATTTTCATCCAACCCATTGCCAATCTACCTCTCTTAATATTAATATGTTGATATATTATATCTACGGCAATTGATATTCATTGCATATTATAGGAGAGTTTAAAAGTAGGATCAGTGCATGTGAAAAATAGCAAATTTATTGCATAGTTCTTTTTCATCACCAAAGACATTTTGAGCAACCTTTTCCAAGAACTCTCATACCATGATCCTATATATACTTAAAGCAAATAGATAGATATATGATAATTCAGTCAATACTGACACCAAAAAGCTATATTCCAATTTTCCATGAATATGATCCTCTGCTTTTTATTCTTACATGTTACTTGATTTCTCCATATCGATCATGAACCACGTACATGCCCATGGCATAGAAGGTTTTCCAACAAAACATTGTTATTTACCCTAGCACTAATAGGAACCTGAAAACCCAGAACCCAATACACTAAAATCAAATTAACATTGAAATCGGGTGAAGAAAGAACCACGGATGATTAAGATAAAAATAAAAATTGCAGAGATTAGTTTCCTCAAGCTGAAAACCCAATCATTTGGAAGACCCACCATAATCAAACTATTTGATCAAGTAATCAAGAAACTAACAAAATCTAACAATTCATCCCATCAGAAAAGTTTATGAATTCAAATTTAAAGAAAGCACACAATCAATCAGCAGGAAATTGAATCGCCTGAGGCCACTCTTGAAGCAAAGAACCTTACCATGGGTTCACATGGATGATAGAGCGTTAATTAAAATGTCTATAATAAACCATGTAAAACATAATCGTTAGTATAGAATAAACAAATATCGTTCTTTCCCGGGAATTGAAGAGAACTCTAAACTTTTAGTGTTAACAAATAATTGGGGGTTTGAGATTGATTATTAACTACTAAAATAAAACCTAAAATACTATTTACATGATCAACTTCTCTTTAACAAACTTAAATCAAATTTACTATTACACCACATAATTACAAGTTTGAATCTATCATGCATTCTAATTCGACCAATTACATACTTTTTAGACACCAATACAATTAGAGCCTTAGGAGATCATCTAATCATGCAAAATTTCAATTAACATTTAGATTGACTTAGGACCTAATATAAATTTGCATGCAATCAAATTCAATAACACTTAGAGTAGAAATCAAACAAGATTGCATTTAAGCACCAAATCTTTGTTGGAGATATGTTTCATGTGTGGCGTCACCCACCATGGTTTCACATGCAAATTTCCAGAATTTTTACCACTTTTAATCAACACAAACTGAACCTACTTAGGGCATAATTTGATCTGTGTCTATATGGTTGATGAATCTAGCACTCAAACACAATCTTAGGGACTGCAGCCAAGCACTAAATTCATATGCACATATCTGAAAATTATCTAAAAGTATGAGAAAGATGATTAGAACACAATAATAGAAATACAAACTTCAATAATTATAAGAACATAGATTTGGCATAGTCTCAAAAACATATCAAATACAATATGAAAATTCTAAAACAAATACAAAACCAATATTTCCACATAAACAACAACTTACAATCTTCATAGACAAAAAATTGTAGATTACACAAATAGACAAAGCCATGGAGATGAGTTGCGAGAATCACACGTTGTAGAAACCTTAGAGGTATGGCTACAATAAGTGAAACTCGGTGGAGATGATGATGGTTTTGGGGTGGACGGCTTGGCTAATTTGTGAGGGAAGTTTATGGTGGTGTTTTAGTAGAGTTTGGCTCTTGAATGCTAATGAGAAGTGATATTATTTGAGAGGTGAAACCATGCATATATAGAGGAAATAGATAGGGTATGCTTGGTTTGAACTTGCCTCTTTCTTCCTATTATAATGTCATGTTTTAATCTCCATAAATCATGCAATGTTTTATTCCCTAAATCATGCCATGTTTTATTCCATAATCATGCAATGTTTTATTCCCCAAATCATGCCATGTTTTATTTCCCAAATCATGCCATTTTTTATTACATAAATCATGTCATGTTTTATGTCTTTAATGATCATCTTCTATTTAATTGTTGCATGACTTGGCTCCATCTCTTTTTCTTTAATTATTTCTTCAATCCAATCTGAAAATAAGAAAATAAAATCATAAGTAAGAGATAATTAGTTTTAAAACCTAACAATGATTCCTAGTCAAACTAGGACTCTAGACCAATTATGTGTTTTTAACTCATGTAAGCACACAAATGCATTCAATACTGCCCAAAACTCTTACTACGACTCAATGACTCAATATTACAACAATAAAGGCTAATCAAAGTACAAATTGAGGTAAAAACATGTTAAGAACGTCGCACAAAGTGCTCCTATCAATGGACTTGTTGAGAATGATTCTAATATAGTTCATGGCCTATTAGAAGTAGAAGGCGGAGTTGAATTCATTGATTCTCAGATACTAAGATATCAAATGGGCGGCGACACAATGGCCAGGACAAAGGTCGCGATCCAGTGAGGGTTTTGAAGGAAAGGCGGAGGGTGAAAGAGAAAAAAACCCTGATGTTTGCTATTATTTACTATATACCAACACTGACATGGCTGGGATAAATATTAATAGAGGGGGTACAATTGTCTTTAGATTGTCGGCTCGGCTCGAGGGCGAAAGTGGAAAAAAAATCGTAGCTTGCTGATATTTACTATAATCAAGGCTAACATTGTTGTGATAAAGATAAATAGTGGGGGTAGAATTGGCTTTTCCTGTCGGCTCAGCTCGAGCCGCACTGTTGATAAGCCGAGACTCATCCTTAGTATATAGTAAATTTCTCTTAAATTAAAAAAAAATAGTAACGCAAAAAATAAATAAAACAGATTCACATTCAATTAAAATAAAAACTGAATTTATTTTTGGCCACAACACAACAACAATAATATATCCTTTGTTGAAGGTAATTATGCATTTAGCACTTTTTTTTTTGAATAAAGGGCTGGTGCGGTTGTCCTCAAACTTTCATTAATGAAACTGTTAAATATAAGAGATGACGTGTAGCCTAAATCCCTGATTACAAAGATCTGAAATAATATCAGAAATCGTGACAAGTACTCAACAAAGCATCAAGTAGCAAAAAGTACGACATCAATGGCGACTCTATTTGCTTTGAAATAGCGGTGACATAATAGGCAACAGAGTAAACATGTAACACGTGTACATATCCTAATGTCCAATAATTCTGTTGTCCAACTATGTTGCCGCTGGAAGATAGACCCGGCAGCATGTAGTCTCACCCTGCCACTAAGTGACAACAACCATTTAACTAAACAAGGAACTCGCTGCCTGCCTAGAGCAGATAAGGCACATTGAGTGCGCACACATACACGAAGATCGACTCGCCTTACATAACAACAATAATGACTTGTTACTTACCTAAGACATAAATTAACTAAAAAAATTAAACATAAACAAAATTAAAAATAACATAATATGGACCCAAACAAGGCCCACCAAGTGAGCCCGTGCCCAGGCCTTAATCCAAAGAGTAGAGGCAACATAAACCACCGGTCAAGCTAAGCCTTCCCTGCGCCGCCATCGGACCTTCAGCCTCCATATCTGGCCGCCAATCAATCGGAAACTAATACACTTCCTTCTCCAGGTTGGGTGTTCACCGACATCGAGTTCGAAGAACCCCATCCAAACAACACCGGGACCCCACCACAACCACCCCGCATGTAATATCCCACATCGGCCAACGGAGAGGGAGTGATGCGCCTTATATGCACATGCCCACCTCCATTTAACACGAGGCTTTTGGGGGCTCAATGACTTTAAAGGGGATGAGAACTCCGAAGTTAAGCTTGTTTGGCCCAAAGAAATCCTAGGATGGGTGACCTACTGGGAAGTTGTTCGTGAGCTCCCAAAAACAAAACTGTGAGGGCTATGCTCAAAGCGGACAATATCGTGTTACGGCGAAGCAGTCCCGGAATGTGACAATTTGGTATTAGAGCTACTCTTCTGTGTGGTGCGAGTGTGCCAACGAGGATGTCAGACTCCCAAGGGGTGGATTGCCATTAGAGAGGGGGCGATGCGCCTTATATGTCCATGCCCACCTTCATCTAACACGAGGCATTTTGGGGGCTCAATGACTTCGGGGTGAATGAGAACTCTGAAGTTAAGCTTGTTTGGCTCAAAGCAATCCCATGATAGGTGACCTACTGGGCAGTTGCTCGTGACTTCCCAAAAATAAAACTGTGAGGGCTATGCTAAAAGCGGACAATATCGTGTTACGGTGGAGCGGTCCCGTGATGTGACAATTTGGTATCATATTCACTCTGTCGTGTGGTGCGAGTGTGCCGACGAGGACGTCGGACTCCCAAGGGGGGTGTATTGTAATATCTCACATCGGCCAACAGAGAGGGGGTGATGCGCCTTATATGTACATGCTCACTTCCATCTAACACGAGGCTTTTTTGGGCTCAATGACTTCGGAGGGGATGATAACTCCGAAATTAAGCTTGTTTGGCCCAAAGCAATCTCAGGATGGGTGACCTACTGGAAAGTTGCTCATGAGCTCCCAAAAACAAAACCTTGAGGACTATGACTAAAGCGGACAATATCGTGTTACGGCAGAGCGGTCCCGGGATGTAACAATTCGGCAAACGGATAGGGGGTGATGCGCCTTATATGTACATACTCACATTCATCTAACACGAGACCTTTTGGGGGCTCAATGACTTCTGAGGGGATGAGAACTCTGAAGTTAAGCTTGCTTGGCCCAAAGCAATCATAGGATGGGTGACCTACTGGGAAGTTGCTCGTGACCTCCCAAAAACAAAATCGTCAGGGCTATGTCCAAAGCGGACAATATCGTGTTACGGCGGAGCGGTCTCGGAATGTGACAATTTGGTATCAAAGTCACTCTGTTGTGTGGTGCGAGTGTGCCGATGAGGACGTCGGACTCCAAATGGGGGTGGATTGTAATATCACACATCGGCCAACGGAGATGAAGTGATGTGCCTTATATGTACATGCCCACTGTATCTAACACGAGGCTTTTTAGGGGCTCAATGGCTTCGGAGGGGATGAGAACTCCGAAGTTAAGCTTGTTTGGCCCAAAGCAATCCTATATTTGGTGACCTACTGAGAAGTTGCTCGTGAGCTCACAAAAAACAAAACTGTGAGAGCTATGCCCAAAGCGGACAATATCGTGTTACGGCGGTGCGGTCCCGGGACGTGACACCGCAGATCAGAGCAACCATGGAGCCACATTCACCCAATCTTTCCCGATCAGAAGGCGCTGCAGAAAAACCCCCATACACGCCACTTCCCAGGCTAGAAATACTTGATCCAAAACTCAACCGTCACTTTGCTTTTTCCTATCCTTGGGTTAATACTAGCCATCGGAAAACAAACTAAAGAGTTGAGTGGCTCACTTCCAACCACAAAAGATCGACAAATTACCCGTCCGACGACGGCGGAAATGCGCGCCGTCGGACAGTACAAATGACTGTTTTTTTTCTCTATGCTGTATGGGGTTTTACTTTGGTTAGTGAGTACTCTTTTTAATCGAGAGTGACGCGGGAATTTGATAGTGGGTAGGCCCGCACGTGGGTAGAGGACAACTGTAAAATATAGTAATAATGATTATCCAATATGGGAAGACAGAGTCTGAGAGAGAGAGAGTGAACCTCGAGGAGCAAAAACGCAAAGCGCCAAAATGTACACCGAACCCTCATACAGGAACAATCATTATTACCAACTCTACTACAACTCTACAACTACTATAACTTGTACTCGCTCTTCATTTCACTTCCCTCTGCTTTTTCTACTTCACTAAAGAATCATCTAGATTCACATGTTAGCTAATTGTTACTTTCTTATTGATGAACATGTATCAAGTGTGGAGATTCAGATTAATCGAGATAAAGGATCAACATTCACACATTTTTGTGAAAGTTAGTCTCAAATTTAACACTTTAACTTATAAGTGAAGATAAACAAATAGACGAAAGCAATGTGATAAGTTAGGATTTTCTTAGTTGTTGTTTCACACTTTGCATATAAAAGCTATTCACATTATATTTAGAATTGAAATAGATTACCTAATTATGTTCGGGTCATGAGAAAAAGATATGTGTGAAATCATTTGATCATCTTCTTAAAACGAAGAGAAAGAAACGTCTTGAGGTGGATATGAGGACATGAAGTTGATTCGAGCTCATCAAGATATATATACACATAATCCCCTGATGGAGGGGGATATATACATTATTAGTACTTAGTAGTTAGTACCTCTAGATAATTGTTTCAGTCTTAGTCTACCTATCTAAAAGTAGCAATTGATCGAAAAGAAAAATATATAAACCAAGCATTGGGAACAAGAATTAATATGGTACTTTCCTTAGGTCGACACCAGAGTATAATAGCGGTTGAATGGAAACACTTGATTCACTTGGATTAATGGCGGGTTTGATTAGTATAAATATATAGATGCAATAGCTAGCTTACTCTTGACTTCTTCTTACAATAGATTCACTAAGAAAAATGTAGCTTTCCTCTAACGGCAAGTTAATCATGTAAGCGTAGTTAATTACGCTTAAGACAAATACTAGGACCCTCCATGATGCGAGGTGCATGTGGATTTGGTTGGCGTATCTAAATGCCTAATTATATGACATAAGATAATCCACATTTTGTTGTGTTTTTTTGGCTCGTTGATGCATGTTGGAGTTAGGATTCAGTAATCAAATCCAGGTTTAGAAAGGAAATAAGTTAGCACAGCTTTTCTATATGTTTTAGGAGAGTATATCTTCCAATATTCTATTAGGATTTGTGTTAGGTTTAGTAATCCTAGTCCATATTGTATTAAGCAGCCCCTATTGATATAAATAGGGCTGCAGGGAGGTTTTTAGAGACAGAGACAGAAATCCTAAAGAGAGAGCTAAGGGTGATAGAGAGATAGGAGCTAGACAGGGAGGGGTTAAGGTCTGCAATAAGTACTTGTACCTAAATTCTTCAGTACTAGTAAATCTCTCAAGAGAGATCACAGTGGAGGTAGGCTTCAGCTGAACCACTATAACTTTGGTGTGTTTCTGTTTACTCTTCTTTGCTTATATCGCAAATAACTATCAAGATATAAAGGCGCTTATAACAACACGTGGTATCAGAGTTGGTTTATTTTGCGATGTCGATTGGCAAAGGAATGGCTGAGGCAGGAGAGGTGAGAGCGTCCATAAAGCTATTCAATGGCAAGGAAAACTTCACGCTTTGGCAGAGGAAGATGAGGAACGTTCTGATCCAGCATAAGGTTGATGTAGCTCTTGAAGCATCAAAGCCTACATCAATGTCTGATGCAGATTGGGCAGAAAAGTGTAAGATAGCAAAGAGTTGCATTGAGTTGCATCTTGCTGATAATGTTGTGCTTCAGATCGGAGAGGAGCTGACTGCAAAGCAGGCATGGGACAAGCTGCAAAGCGTTTATATGGGTACAACCATCAGCAACAAGCTACTTTTGAAGGAACAACTTTTTGGCCTCAAGATGGAGGAAGGGGATGATCTTACTGATCATATATCTAAGTTTCAGAACTGCATAATTAACTTGGAGAAGGTTGGGGCAAAGATGGGAGATGAGGACTCGGCTATGATGTTACTACAGTCTTTGCCATCATCATTCAAACACTTCAAGACCACCATGATATTCAACAAAGAGACCATCACACTTGCAGGAGTGTGTGAGAACCTGGAACAATATGTCAGGATGCAGAGGGAAGAAGATAATTCCCAAGCACGAGGACTGAGTGTCAGAGGGAAGGAGAGAGGAAGGTCTAAGAGTAAAGGTGGTGGATTTGAAGACAAGGGCAGGTCTAAATCCAAGGGAAAAGGTAAAGAAAAGAAGAAGGATGGTTGCTTCGTATGTGGTTCACCCGACCACTGGAAAAGAAATTACAAACAATGGAAGGAGAAGAAGGCGCAGATGCTTAGAGGAAGCTCCCAGTCAGCCAATGTCGTTATTGGGAATGATAGCGATGATGGAGAACTCCTTGCAATTTCAGCCATCTCCGGCGCGCCTAGACATTGGACCTTGGACACAGCCTGCACATTTCACATGTGTGCACACAGAGATTGGTTTGACACATATGAAGAGAGGGACACCGGATCAGTTTTGATGGGGAATGATTCACCAAGTAGAATCATGGGAATCGGCACAGTAAAGATCTCAATGTATGATGGCATTGTCAGAACATTGGGAAAGGTCAGACACATTCCACATTTGAGCAGAAATCTGATTTCTCTAAGTCTTTTGGATAGGGAAGGATTGTGGCATAAAGGTAACAATGGAGTGCTCAAAGTCGGAAAAGGTCAGTTGGTCTACATGAAAGGTGTGTTGCAGCCTGATAATATGTATAAACTCACAGGTTCTACAATACTAGGTGGAGCATCAGTTTGTACGGAAGAAGACAAGACTGAGCTCTGGCATAGACGGCTAGGGCACATGAGTCAAAGGGGGCTGCAAGAATTACATAAGCAAGATAAGCTAGAAGGCATAACGAGTTGCAGCCTTGACTTCTGCAAGTATTGCACACTCGGTAAGCAGACCAAGGTATCATTCAAAGTGAGCAGCAGTGAGAACAAATCCAAAGGAGTATTAGACTATATTCACACAGATGTTTGGGGGCCTGCATCAACAAAATCGTTGGGTAAGGCCAGATACTTTGTCTCTTTCATAGATGATTTTTCAAGGAAGGTTTGGGTTTACTTTATGAAGTCAAAAGATGAGGTCTTTCCAAAGTTCAAGGAGTGGAAGGCTGAAATCGAGAACCAAACGGGCAGGAAAATCAAAGTGTTGAGAAGTGACAATGGAGGTGAATATATAAGTAATCAGTTCTTACAATTCTGCAAGGATGAAGGCATTACAAGACACTTTACTGTTAAGAAAACTCCCCAGCAAAACGGTGTTGCAGAGAGGATGAACAGAACTCTCTTGGAGAGAGAAAGAAGCATGAGGCTTCATGCAGGGTTACCTGAAGAGTTTTGGGCAGAATCGCTTAATCATGCTTGTTACTTGATTAATCGATCACCTTCAAAGGCTATTAACTTCAAGTGTGCAGAGGAGGTATGGTCTGGAAAACCAGTTGATTATTCCAACTTAAGAGTGTTTGGATGCAGCGCCTTTGCGCATATTCCCAAGGATGAAAGAACCAAGCTGGAACCAAAGTCACTTGAATGTGTGTTTATTGGTTTTCAGAGAGGAGTAAAAGGTTATAAGTTGTGGGATATAATCAATGAGAAAAGAGTGCTCAGCAGGGACGTTGTTTTTGATGAGAAGACTATGCCGTTAAATATAGAAGCTAATAGTAAGGAGGAGAAGATGACTGTTGCTGAAAAAGATGAAGAAGCAATCGAGATATCATTAGCTAAACGATCAGTTGAAGATTCTCAAGCTCAGGTGGAGCAAGTAGGGAATGATCAAGTAGCCATTGAGGAACCAGAGCAGCAACAACAGTCACCAGTTAGGGCTCAGGTGGAGCAGTCCCCACGTAGGGGTCAAAATCCTCCCATCCCACAAGAACCTGAGCCAATGAGGCGAGTCATAGCACTTGACAAACCAAAGAGGAATTTAAAGAAGGTACAACGGTATGGATTTGAAACTGAAGAAGATGTGAGTCATGCTCTGACCATAAGTCAAGGTGATCCAACTACTTATCAAGAAGCTATAGAAAGCGAAGAAAGGGAAGGTTGGATTGGTGCTATGGCAGAAGAGATGGAATCTCTGCATAAGAATTCCGTGTGGGAGCTGGTTCCTAAACCCAAAGAAAGAAAACTTGTTGGCTGCAAGTGGGTGTTTAGGAAGAAAGAAGGAATACATGATGATAATGCCATAAAGTACAAAGCACGTCTGGTGGCAAAAGGGTATTCGCAGAAAGAGGGAGTGGACTATGACGAGATTTTCTCTCCGGTGGTCAAACATACTTCAATACGGTTGTTGTTGTCTATAGCAGCTCAGTATGATATGGAGATTGAGCAGATGAATGTTAAAACTGCGTTTCTTCATGGGGACCTCGAAGAAGACATTTACATGTCGCAGCCGGAGGGTTTTGTCGAAACAGGGAAAGAGAATCTGGTTTGTCGACTAAAGAAGTCTCTATATGGACTCAAGCAATCGCCAAGGCAGTGGTACAAGCGTTTCGACACATACATGCTGAAGATAGGCTACACAAGGTGTCAATATGACTGCTGCGTTTACTACCATGTATTCGAAGATGGGGAGGTAATTCTACTACTTCTGTATGTAGATGACATGCTGATTGCATGCAAAGATATGTTGAAAATTCAGAAACTTAAGGAAAAGTTGGGGGCTGAATTCGACATGAAGGATCTAGGAGCTGCACAGAAGATCCTTGGAATTGAAATAAGAAGGGATAGAAACACAAGTGAAATATGGCTATCACAAGAGAAGTACATTATGAAGGTACTTGAACGGTTCAACATGGATGAAGCTAAGGTTGTTTCTACCCCATTAGCTGCACACTTTCGGCTGAGTGCAGAGCATAAGCCATCAAATCAAAAGGAGATTGATGCGATGAAGAATGTTCCATATGCTAATGCAGTAGGGTGTCTCATGTATGCAATGATATGCACAAGACCAGATTTAGCTCAAGCATTGAGTGTTGTCTCTAAGTATATGTCAAATCCGGGAAAGCGTCATTGGGAAGTAGTGAAGTGGATTCTGAGGTACTTAAAGAGAACTAGGCAGTTTGGAATCAAGTTTGAAAGAAAACAAGAAGAAGCTTGTGTGGCTGGTTTTGTTGACTCTGATTTTGCAGGAGACTTAGATAGAAGAAGGTCTACAACAGGTTATGTTTTCACTTGTGGTGGAGGGCCTGTGAGCTGGAAAGCAAATCTTCAAGAGGTTACAGCTCTATCTACTACTGAGGCAGAGTATATGGCGTTGACAGAAGCTTCTAAGGAAGCTATTTGGTTGAATGGACTGGCAGGACAGTTTGGTATTCACCAGGAAGGTGTGGTAGTGAAGTGTGACAGCCAAAGTGCCATACATTTGGCGAAGAATCAAGTGTTTCATGCAAGGACAAAGCACATTGATGTTCGCTATCACCGGATCAGAGATTGGATAGAAGCTGGATATATTATTGTGGAGAAAGTTCACACAAATGACAATGCAGCAGATTGTCTAACCAAACCAGTTTCTGTGGAGAAGTTCAAGCACTGCTTGAACTTGCTTAGTGTCACAACATGCTGAGTTGTGGTGGAGCACCTCCTCACTTGAGGTGTGATGAGGCAAGAGGAGTATTGCCAAGGTGAATGATCTTGGAGGTTTGTTCAGGGTTACTTCAAGAGATACAAGACATCCTGAAGGTTGCAACAATCATTTGGTATCAACTCACCAAGGTGGAGATTGTTGTGTTTTTTTGGCTCGTTGATGCATGTTGGAGTTAGGATTCAGTAATCAAATCCAGGTTTAGAAAGGAAATAAGTTAGCACAGCTTTTCTATATGTTTTAAGAGAGTATATCTTCCAATATTCTATTAGGATTTGTGTTAGGTTTAGTAATCCTAGTCCATATTGTATTAAGCAGCCCCTATTGATATAAATAGGGCTGCAGGAAGGTTTTTAGAGACAGAGACAGAAATCCTAAAGAGAGAGCTAAGGGTGATAGAGAGATAGGAGCTAGACAGGGAGGGGTTAAGGTCTGCAATAAGTACTTGTACCTAAATTCTTCAGTACTAGTAAATCTCTCAAGAGAGATCACAGTGGAGGTAGGCTTCAGCTGAACCACTATAACTTTGGTGTGTTTCTGTTTACTCTTCTTTGCTTATATCGCAAATAACTATCAAGATCTAAAGGCGCTTATAACAACACATTTCACAATAATCTAGTCGTTTATTCTGTAATTATCTCTCATATGATAAAGGGATTCTCAACAATCCTGGGAAATGAATTCCGTTCTTTGTGATAAGCAATCAATCATCCAGACTGGCTTCGTGGTACAGAATATGCTAAGGGCTCTTTGCATTTTGATATAGTGAATTGTCTGCCCAAGTCCCCACAACACTTGGATCGTGTCTATGTGTTTGGTCCATGAATAGTTCGCTTAGCTCTTTTACTTGATTCACCTACCCATTAATTTCTTCCTCACTCCATTAGCTAGACGAGAAATTAAACCATCGTCTTGCGGGAAAAATATTGTACAAACTGTAACCGCAATGTTACCTTTAGTTACCATGTTTCTTTTGGTCAATATAATTACTATGTTCAACAAGAAAAAATTCCTCAAGTTGAGCCTGATCGCATAAGGTGGCTTTTGGTTTGTTCAATCATTAAACCATATTCATATATTGCTCGATAAATGATGCTAACATGATCGGTGAACAAACAAAATACCACAGTATAAATTGAACAAAAGCCAGTGCCATACTAAACCGATCACACATCCCCTGGAACAAAAGAACAAAACAGAGCTTCACATGGTTTTGTCATCGAGATGTTGGGGATTTGATTTCTTCTGTATCTGCTTCCCTGTAGAAAACCAAAATTCAAATGAATACAAAAACCAAATTCCTTAGAGTTCAACACTAGTTCTTAGTCCACATTCTCCTCTAGCTTGGCAAGGCAAGCAGCTCTTTATTTTTTGTGGAACTTGATTCTTCTTTCAGTGACATTACTTGTAGCTTTAGGTCTGCAAAAGTCGCGGTCTTCTATTTATACGGAAATAGTATTTTACTTTATTTTTTAACTTTAGTACATATGACTATATGAGTGATACGACCTAGCTAGAAAAACATTCCTTTTATGATTGAATAGCAGCTAACATCTCATTTTGGAAAATAGTATTTTCATTAGTACAACCTCCTTTCAACGAGGAATCCCTTTTTAAAATAATAATAATAAAATAATAATAATAATAATAATAGCTCATTTACAAATTTTTCGATTATATTTTCATATCTCTAGCATTCAACTTTTAGAGTCTAATGTATAATCAATTATGTAAAATTTCAGCCAAAATGGTGATCATTAATGTATCAAACTTGGTGAAAGCAATGATCGCACCAAATCTGTCAAACTTGAACCGTTCATGTTTATAAGTTTAATTTCCAATTTTGAATGTCTTAAACACTTCCATTTTGACTGAAATTTTACATATGTGATCTCACATTAGACTTTAAAAGTTGAACGGTGGAGATGTGAAAATGTAATCGAAAAGTTAGTGAATGAACTATGTTTAAAAAAAAGATCCCTCACTAGAAGAGCCATGTTCATTAATATATGACTGTATATCGATATATTTTAAATTTACTACTCTATATCTAATATGATCACTCCGTCTTTTTTCTCTCAATTCGGATAGTATTAATTAAGTATTGTCTTCCACTAATTAGTTTTTCAGTCAAAATCATCACTTGATTAACCCCATGCCTTTCGATAATCTTGAGGGGCTCATAGAGATTTAGTTAAGGTATTAAAAACGCACCGGATGAACGTCATAAGGCTCAAAATGTGCGAGCCGTTGGCCAAAAGCCTGAGTCTAGATGCCTAGACTCAGAGGCGCCCATGTTGTTGTTGTTGTTAAGGCGTTACACACATAGAAGCAGTACTGCATGTTAGAATTTTCCATAATTTAGGCAGTAATTTCTTAATATCATAAGCAGTATTTACTCTGAGATTCGTATCCAATAATATGTGATAAGAAGATGACAACCTATATGGGTAGTTGAGTCATCCCTATTTTGAGTGTAATAAAATAAGTATGTAAAAAATAATTATATGCAAGCCTTATGCCTCGCTCTCTCGAAAACTCATGGCTACGCGTTAACCTTTTAAAACCTTGGATTTAGTCTCAATCAAATCACATCATTTTAAGGTTCCTTGTGATTCTAGCTAGTATAAAACAGATACGAAAAGAAAATCCTAGTCGAATTAGGATAGAATCTGTGCGGGAGAGCTACTCCGTTGCTTCCGCCTATCAAAAGGAATCTCTGAATTCCTGATCGATGAGCATGGTTGTTGACAAGGTTTGCAAATCTTTGATTTCGTGCGGGAGTGGGAAACGAACCCTAGCGAAGAGAGGCTTCCTTTACGTACCCTAATACTGTACATGTAACTTGAATACTATATAAACACCCAACTCTCTTCTTGTTTGTTACAATTTTTCCCCAAAATCCCAATCGTTTTCTCTCTCACTTTTCGTGTCAATTTGGAGGCAGAGCGTTGTGAAGGTTTAGCCATGGGCAAGTAAGCATATTTGTTTAAGAAAGAACATGCGCTTGATGTGAGGCAGGCAGAAGCTTTGCGAATCAAGAAGAAGTATCCGGATAGAGTACCTGTGATTGTGGAGAAGGCCATGAAGAGTGACATGCCTGAAATTGACAAGCATAAATTCCTTTGTCCTGCTGATTTTACTCTTGGACAATTTGTGTATGTTGTTCGCCAGAATATCAAATTCAGTGCAGACAAGGCTATATTCATATTTGTCAACAACGTTTTACCTCCCTCTGCTGCCTTGATGTCTGCAATCTATGAACGAAACAAGGATGATGATGGATTCCTTTACATGACCTACAGTGGAGAATGCGCTTTTGGATCTCTTTGAGAAGAAAGAGCGAATGTGAATGGAACTTTAAAAAACAATTTAAAAATTTATGGTATTTGAGACTGCTGAGATTGATCTCGTTGGTGTAGTATTTTATTTTTATGACATCTCCAAGGGATTTCAGAGCATGGTTGTTGCTTTTGTTGCCAATATCAATATATCATTAGCTTGTAGAGTTGTAGTTCGTCTGAGATTTTGAGAAGCTAATCTTGGGTACATTTGGGCTTGCATGCAAAAGCTAACCAGTATTGGGCCCATTAACAAAAAAAGTATTGGGCCCAAACATGAACAACGTGTAATGCACGTAACGGCCAATATGAGTTTAATACACGTACTAAAACTCAATTAGTTTTGTCAAATACTAACTTCGGATCTCGAATATAGAAAGACCGGAAATTTACAATGCAATAAGTTTTTTTTTGCTTGATCATGTACCATATCGGTATACCATATACGTAAGGGGGATATGAATGATTAATTAGCATTATCCACATCAAAACCTAGACTACGAGATATTGTTGACAAATGGGAACTTCACATATATGAAATTCCAGATTCATGGATCCTGCATGATGATTTTTTTAGTCTCAAATTATGATGCAAAACATAAATTTAACTTGAAATTAATGTCAGTTGATGCAAGATAAGAATAAGGTAAATTAAATCAGGAAAATATAAAGGCAAGTAAGCTGCGAACAATCAAGAAGAATGATTTGAAGATAAGTAATTCGCACTTTCTAAGGCAACTAGTTGTTGGAATATTTAAGAAGATGATCTCTTTGATTTTTCGGGTTGCTCGTACGAAATTGCAGATTTTAATTTGTGAATCAGATTTCAATAGATTTTGGTCAGAATGTCCGTTTGAGACGCATAATACCTTTCTAGAATGAGAACGACGAGATCTATAAGACTCACTTTAGTGAGCCCTATCAAATTTAAGCCAAATAAAGACGTTTCACTGTTTAGATTCGGTTTTTAGTATTTTAGGCTAGTTTTATACACTATTATTTAGGTTTCTTTGTTCCTTTTTCAATTTGGATTCTTTAGGTTTCAATATTAGATTTTGATTTTGATTTTGTTTAGGTTATTGATGCATGTATATGCATCATCTTTCTTTGTATTGACATAAATTTTATATCAATAAACCTTTGAGTTTTCTCAATTATTTTGGTGAATTCCATAACTTCTCACATATTCGAAAAATTCTAATTTTGTAAATTCAAGGTTGCCGTTGGTGGATTCCAATGGATTAGTTCTGCTACATCATCAGTGAATCACTTGACAAGATGAGAGTAGATACGTGCATCAATCACACCAAGTATAGATCTTGTTAGACGTCTGCACTGCATAATCTAAATTTATGTTAATTAAGAACGGTGAATTTCTGGTGAAGTTCGTTTGTTTGTATTTCCTTGTATTTATTCATATTGTTGCAATATTATCCTACAAAATCTGAAGTTAGCAACTTATCAAGCATTCAAGCATATCAAGCCAGTCCAAGCTAATTTCGATTTTCTTTCTATTGTCTTCCAACACAACAAGTGGAGGACACCAACATACAAATCTTCGAGTTTCATTTCATCAATGAGAAACGAGATGAAGATATCAGAAAGATAAGGACTGCCCGCTACAGATCAATCCGTACTGTATATACTCGGCCTTCCCGATTTGTCCAAGAAACTAGCCTTTTCATTTCTTCTTCATTAATGGCTTCTTCAACAATGGCCCTCTCCTCCCGTTCTCTAGCTGGCCAAGCTGTCAAGCTCTACTCCTCTTCATCTAACCTAATTGGTGAAGGCCGAATCACAATGCGCAAAACCGCATCCAAGTCCAAGACTGTCTCTTCCGGTAGCATGTGGTACGGACCTGACCGTGTCAAGTACTTGGGCCCGTTCTCTGGTGAGGCACTGTCTTACCTAACCGGAGAATTCCCCGGTGACTACGGTTGGGAGTAGGGCACCGCTGGCCTCTCAGCCGATCCCGAGACTTTTGCCAAGAACCGTGAGCTTCAAGTCATCCACTCAAGATGGGCCGTGCTCAGTGCCCTATAGGCTATGTCTTCCCGAAACTCCTATCTCGTAATGGAGTCAAGTTTGGAGAAGCCGTCTGGTTCAAGGCCGGAGCGCAGATATTCAGTGAGGGCGGACTTGATTTCTTGGGAAACCCAAGCTTAGTCCATGAACAGAGCATTTTAGCAATTTGGGCAACACACGTTATCTTGATGGGCAATTTGGGCATCTCGGTGAGGTGGTCGACCCATTGTACCCAGGTGGCAGTTTCGATCCATTATCCATTAGGCCTTGCAGAAGATCCAGAAGCTTTTGCTGAGGTTAAGCTAGTCCTAGTAACTGGAAAATTAAAGGAGTAACAATTTGGAGGGGTAAAACCACATGCAGGAATATTGAGCTACTCCGATCAATCAAGCTGTAAAAATCTGTCAAAAATGGAAACCCTCACAAAACTATCACGAAAAAAATGTTTAAATTTTGAATCAAGTTATCATTTATTATTTACAAACCTAATTAGAATGGATCTGATTAAGTGAAGTTGAAGGTTTAGACGTTTAGCTAGCCGTGGGTTGGGCGACCGATTGATTCTATACATAGATGTATTACTGTAGTTA
The DNA here is from genome assembly GCF_933775445.1 of Argentina anserina. NCBI lineage: Eukaryota > Viridiplantae > Streptophyta > Magnoliopsida > Rosales > Rosaceae > Argentina > Argentina anserina. The sequence goes on from NC_065877.1 coordinate 25,205,615, forward strand.
AACAACAACGTCCAATCTTCCATGAACTAACGTATAAGTTATAACCATACAAGTAGGCTTAAACAAGAATTTAGCTTCATCATCTGGGGCTTCTGGGCATGTGATAGCTTTCTCGTTAGGTTCCATCAAATTAAGAGGAGTTCTGTTTTTCAATGTGGTACAATATATTTACATTTAGTTAAGTAATCTTCGATCTCATCCACTATCAAATAGATAGATTGCATTGGCCACTCATGAGTCATGATCATGAGATAGATATCCAAAAATCCAATATCCACCGAGTGATGGCAGACCAGCTCACATAACTGAACAATCATAACGCGAGGGATACCTAACTAACGGTCGGCAAATTCTGTTGGCTACATATGCTTTCAGAAACAATCCAAAAATCAATTTCACTCCATGGTGTATATCAACTTATCAAGCCAACTGGAAACTTGGACCAATATAGATATGCTTCATATCATGAAAATCTCCAGATTTCACATCACCGATAAGAAAAGAGATGAAGATAGCAGCAGTAAGATAAGGACTACGTACCTCAATCTTGCACCAAACCTATAAATACCCTCCAACGTTTCTACTCAAACATAAACAATCAGTACTCAGCCATCTCAAACTTACATATCCTTTTCTTTTCAAATGGCTTCATCAACTACGATGGCTCTCTCCTCCCCTTCTCTAGCTGGCCAAGCCGTGAAAATCAATCCCTCATCGTCTAACCTAATTGGTGAAGGCCGAGTCACTATGCGCAAAACCGCATCTAAGTCGAAGTCTGTCTCATCTGGCAGCATGTGGTACGGACCCGACCGTGTCAAGTACTTAGGCCCATTCTCTGGTGAGGCCGAGAGGCACCATCTTACCTCACCGGAGAATTCCCTGGTGACTATGGTTGGGACACCGCTGGCCTCTCAGCCGATCCCGAGACTTTTGCCAAGAACCGTGAGCTTGAAGACATCCACTCAAGATGGGCCGTGCTCGGTGCCCTAGGTTGTGTCTTCCCGGAACTCCTATCTCGTAATGGAGTCAAGTTCGGAGAAGCTGTTTGGTTCAAGGCCGGAGCTCAGATATTCAGTGAGAGAGTGGATTAGATTACTTGGGAAACCCAAGCTTAGTTCATACTCAGAGCATTTTGGCAATTTGGGCAACACAAGTTATCTTGATGGGTGCAGTGGAAGGCTACAGAAGTGCCGGAGAACCTCTCGGTGAGGTGGTAGACCCGCCTATACCCAGGTGGCAGTTTCGATCCATTAGGTCTTGCAGAAGACCCAGAGGCGTTTGCTGGGCTTAAGGTGAAGGAGCTCAAGAATGGGAGATTAGCCATGTTTTCTATGTTCGGGTTCTTCGTACAAGCCATTGTTACCGGAAAGGGACCGATAGAAAATTTGGCCGACCACTTAGCCGACCCTGTAAACAACAATGCATGGTCGTTCGCCACCAATTTCTTTCCCGGAAAGTGAAATTTGATATTAGGATTATTTTACAATATATGGCGAGCAATCGTTTTGTAATCTGGGATTTCTGCTGATGTACATTTATTGATGAAACTCGTACGGAAATGTATACGTCAAAAATATGGAAAGTTTCTTCTGGGAGGAACAATCTGAATGTGAGTTATGCGACTATTTCATCTTATAAATTTAGGAACTCAATTTTCTTGCCACTTAATTAAGTGCAAAGCATCACGTACGCAGTGCAAGCATGAACCAAACTTCAGTCTCTCTTTGACGTTTGATTTCAACCACTAATTACTTCTCTCATCTGTTTTGTTGTTGCATTCTATATAGAAAGACGGCAGCCAGGACTAGATTAATTTGGAGGCAAGTAATCAAGAAATTAGACCCAATTAAGTAATCATGCATTTGATCGAGAAGATGAAGACACCAAATCCATCAACCAAATAGTTGCCATGCATGGTCAGTAGATGTATACTTCTGTTCAAACCAATTAATTAAGTTCATTACTTAATTTTATATATCTTTTAAAAATATGAACTTATGAACCAGCTTCTTCGAATTGTTCCACGTACTTTATCATGCATATACATATGAATTGTTGTCTTGTACGTTGTGTTTGAAGCATCTATGCTAGCAAGGGTGTACGTGCGCACGATTATGAATTGCTATAACTCTTCTCGAGGTTTGAGCCCTAGCCTGCTTCTCTTTAAAACACATACGATCCGTCTTTGCTTGGGTTACACTTAAATGACTGAAATTAATTAATCAACCAGCCTTGATTATCACATAAGTCAGTTTTGCCAAATTTAGAGCTACGGTTGTGCAAGTTACCAATCAACATGTCTATAGAAAATATCATAATCTCTGTCGACCACGATGCTGTCAAACGACAACATAATGCATTCTTTGGCGCCTAATTAGAAGTTTAAGTCAAGTAAAATGCCGCATCCTAAGACTCTAAGGAAGTGAAAACTTAAGGAACTGGCCAAACGTTGACGTAAGTGACGAGCTCACGGCGGACCCTGAAACTAACCATAGTGCTTCCAATTCCAACCAAGTGAAGTAGTGAACCAGGATATATTGATATTGTTAAAGGAAAAACACTATTAATGTGCTTTTGTTAAAGCAAACAAAGGAATGAGTTAATGACGTTTATTATCCACTGATGTAACCGATCAATCACCATTATATAGCCTTAATTACCATTGTAATTACCATTTACTTCTATTGTAATCTTGACCCCTATATAAAGGGGATTATCAATGAGATGAATATATCATTCTATTTTCCCTATAACACGTTATCAACACGGTTGCTTTGGATTTAAGTTTTAGCCAAAGAAAATAACATGAAAACCTATAAACCATAGTTTCTGCCGAAAAGAATTTTTGTAGAAGAAGGCAAAAAAGCACTCATATTTCTATTATGGGCACCCACCTCATTCTTTGTTCTCACCGTTAGCACCCTTCCATCGCCGCTAGCCTCCATCTAGTTTTTGCAGATCGATGAACTCGACCTGACCTGGTCCACTGGTTGCCCCGAATCCGACCCAAGAACATAAAGAAATATGTTTACCTCTTTCTAGTATAATTGACAAAGTAATTTAAATTATTACACTCATTGAATCATATTTTCTATTCACTTAATTTAAATGGAAATTATGATTAAGTGTGACCTAATCATTTAATTTACTATTTGACTATTTACTATTATATGTGGTGAATTAGTAAATTAGTATTCGTTATATGATTAAATGTGACCTAATCATATAATTCTAATTGTTTTGTATGTAACGTATCACTTACACTACGATGATTAATGCAAGAAATGCGATGATTCAATCAAACGTGAAAAGCAAACACAGTTACAGGCAGTTATTTGGCAAATTTACAAATCCGACGACGCTTTACTCATATATGCGGTTACAGACCTTGACCCGACGACTCCTAAACCGGATCCGTCGACCCGACCCGACCCATGAAAAAGAGGTTTTTACCTCTGGTTGTTAAAAAAAGTACATCTTATGGTAAACAGTCAAAGGTAATTATTTTATTACTTTTACCGCTTAGTGAATCATATTTACTACTCACTGTTACTGATATCAATTTAAAAACTACTGTGTAAATGGTAAATGTGCAATCCACTTTACTTTTTATATATTATTTATTATCTTTATTGAATAAGGTAAATTAAAATCAAATGCAATTTCATTACATATGATTAAAGTGCCTAATCATGTAAATATTATTGTTGTTTTTTCATGTAATTTATTTATAACCATGTGACGAGCAACATGGAATCATGACATCAAGAATCGCTTAAATATGAAGTTTATTTGGCAAACTGACAAGTAAGATTTAAATTACTATTGTCGGTTTTATTGCATTTCATTCATATAAATGAAATTATATATGTTATGTGAGTAAAGTAGTTTCTGAATATCGTGACATGTTATAGGCTATGCAGATTTAAATTTATTTTTGATTGCTTAACATGTAATTGCATCGTAATGTTATGATTTACGCATTATATTTATACATGGTCTTTGACACGAGTACAATAATTGCCTTAGCCTTGTGTATTATGTAACCATGTTACATGCTATGCTTAATATTAAAATTTAAATACTTAGCATGTCATTAAATCGTGATGCTATGATTTAAATTTTTAAGCATTATATATTTATACATGGTCATTGACATGTATCATGAATACGATAATTGCCTAAGTTTTGTAAATTACTTAACCATGTTAAATGATATGCTCTATTTGTTGCATATGCTATGTTTATATAATTTTTATAATTATGTTATTTAGCATATGATATGAGCATTGTCATGATAACGACATTTCATGATATTTTTATAATTTAAAAACAAAGAGATGACAAACATATTTTTGTGATAAAATATTTTCATGAAACATCGAAAAATATGACTATTTCAATTCTTGGTCTTGCAATCCGATTTGTATTTCTTGGAAATTCATTAAATTGTATATCTTTACTATGATAAAGCAACTTCATAAAGCTCCAAAGTGGCCATAATGTATTTTGGTATGTTTAATTTTCGTGTAAGTCTTTTTGAATTTTAGCCTGCGAAACTAATAAGTCTCGTACTCTATTTATAGTCGGTTAAACCAACACAACATATCTTAGACTCTAAAGAATTTGAGTACCGACCTTCCCTACAAGCCAACCAAGGCTCAACCATGATCGAATTATAAAAACATGTTTTCATGAACATAACTTGAAAGCATATTTACAATCTTGAACGACAAAAATGTCTCTCAAGACAAAAAAAAAAATTTAAAACGAACTATGGATAATAATGAAGAAATAACCCTAAAGCAAAGGGAAAATATTATGAACATGTAGGTTCATACAAACCGATCAATGGCAATCGATAACAATGTACCGTTTGAAAAATACATAGGGGATATGATATGAGCAATGAAATGCCCTCTTATAAAAAGAGTATAGAATAATGAGAGTACGACAATTTGAAAAGGGATATTCAATATCAAACTACGAGGAGAAAGCTCCTCAATTTTCAGAGCGACACAAATCTATATCAATTCAAAATGTTTCAGACTTCGATTATAGTCTGCCACCTTTTTTCCAAGATATAATTGTAATGGCTATTATATATGCCTAAAATTTCGGTATTGAAGTACCTTTGGATTGGACAAGACCTTGATGCAATCGTTGACATACAACCAAGGTTATGAATTTTTCTCAATGAATTGAGAATATTCGAATATTAATCGAGATATAAGCGGTTCGATTTTAGGGTTCGATTTTTAATATTTGATTTTGCGAAGTACTGCATAAAGTAAAGTAACTTCACAAAATATTAGTATGACATGAATAACTGAATGTAAAGAAATGCATCATGTGATCCCTACATTAGTATTACTGAAGAATAATCGTACTATATCCGTGGATATAAATAATAATATTAATAATGATCGCTAATATATAATCCTTCGGGATTCAAAATGTACATGCATTATGAGATAAAGATATCGTTTTACGATTCTATTAAATTACTCTAAAGAATTTGGGTTTATATTACATTTTCATGTCTTACCTATATACTTCATTGGCACTTTATGTAACAAGGGTCAACAAGAGACAATCAAACCCTCATACGTTTTAAATATTTATGTCAACGACTTTCTATGTGAAAAGAATAAGTGAGATTACGACTGACAGTCTTTGCATTATCTCTAATGATTGCGGATGTAACCGCGTATTGCATAAGTTTATATGTCCATTTAGAAAGTATATATGAAATTGCTAACTTGAATCTCACAACATCAAAAGAAAATAAATATCGGGATCTTGACATATTTGGGCTTTGACATATATGTGTATATGTATATTTAAAGAATCATATACTCATATTTTGGATAAATAGAAGTAAAACAAATGAAACAAAAAATTGTAAAAATCTTAGAAATATAATTTATTGAGGAATTGAATAAATTATTTCATCCCCATATTTCATAGCCCTCTGAGGCTGAATCGTGAAATGTTTGATGCACACATATATGCACTAACATCATATTATGCTTCTTATATTCATTGTGATTACGTATGTAAAATTAATCATTCAAATCTTATCAATTTCTTAAAGAAATTTGAATTGAGATCATCTTATGCAAAGGACATGTATTGTCACTATGTTCAAGAATTGAATCCAACAAAAAATTATGTGGATTAATTCAACCAACTTGCGGACACTTTCAATAATTTATGATGTTGGTTGATGTGTCGACACGCTGGTCACGTGTCATCACACCATTCACTACTAAAACTAATGTTACTTATGCTAGTTACAAACCCACTTGGTCTCACGGAACATGTCTAAAGTACTAGTCTTGATATTGCTAAATGGTAATGCGCACTAATCTTTCCGTTTAGGGTAATGTAATTTTTTGCACAAACAACTAATCACTCACTAATCACTAGTTCTTGGTTATCACCTTAATCATTGTAAAATGAATTACAATCGATAACATCGAATGATCGAAATACTTGAGCTCGTCAGGATTGACACGGATCTAGAATCCTTGAGCTCAACTAGATTAACCTACGTGCCAAATTGCGACGCCACATCGCATAATGGTGAAGCCAACTAATGTGAATAAATGTTCTTACTGGAGATGAGCATCTAGATAGTCCGCTATATTGCAACTTTAACAAGCGATCTCCTTTTCTGCTAGATATGTGGAATATCACTTTGATGAGACAGTCTTCCCGTCGTTAGGGGAAGATAAGAACAATGAATGTTCAAGTGGAACGACATGAATTGTCGTGGTTTGTCCCCACTATGTCTCATATTGATCCTCACTATTGCACAAGGTGATGAGATCATAGATATTAGCTGCAAATAGGCTTGCAAGGTTCAATGTCCTAAGAAGAGGACATGACACCACCTAAAAGGAATTGGGCATTGCGTTGCCACCATAAATGGTGGCATGTTGACACCATAAAGTGGCATAAATGGTGTCATAGGTCGTGGCCCTCAAAGGAAGAGGGGGAGACCACCTTATGTTCGATATATACTTGATTAAAGGAAGAAAGCGAGTTTGGCACAATTTGATCAATTTATCCATAATCTCAAATTCGCCTCATGAGAATTCCTGGATTGTGGTTATCACTGGGGGATGCCTCAGATGTTAGAACAAATTCTTGAATATATAGAGATCTCTACCAAATACAAACCACATGAGGATGTATGATATTGAGTCTTCATATCGAACCATACTTCGTTGGGAAATATCAACGTAGTAATTTTGGCCCAATAGAAAGAAGCAATCTAGCATGAACTAAAGTTCACTAACAAAGAGATATGTATTTAGGCAGGTGAAGCCGACACCGCAAGTGTAAACCCTATCATATATCTTTATTAGGACGTGTATGAGAATTAAGAGTATAGACTCACCTTATGGTGCAAGGTCTCTCAGGAACACACTGGAATCGACTACGAGGAGATACTCTTTTGTAATGGACCACAAAGAGATATTCTCGTAATGAATGTAATTGCACTCCACTACCTTATCAGTTTGGTAGTTTCCGAAAAATTGACAAATGCAGCTTATAGTAAAATATGGTATCTCTATGGGGATCAAAATTAAGAGATATACATGAAAGTCATATAACAAACTTTGTCCACCCAAGAAATGGTTCTGGATCACGTAGCGTTACAAAAGGAATTGAAACGTTCACGAAGTAAAATACTCGATCATGAATAGGGATCAGATGTGTTATGTCATTGCGTATTCAATATGGATTTACAGAGTGTTTTGATGAACTAAAAAGATTTCGTCATTACAAATCCTAAGTCAAGAATGAAAAAGATCATTGGCAAGACATAGTCTCAAAATGGATCTTGAAAACTATAATATTGATGATTAAACCATCAATCGGCTTTTAAGTACTCTAAAGGTTAAAAGTGAGGCGTCCATAGCTCCCATGATCAGTCGAAGTCTTTAAAGATAGATATGTTTTTGTCTAATTGAAAGACGACGAATAAGTGTTGGGAAATGAGATTCCCTATACAAATGTAAGGACGCATTATTGCACTTAACACAATATACTTGACTCGATCTCTCATTCGTTATATAGCTTAGCGCCCACGCAACAACAATACCTAAATGTTTAGATTTATAGTCCCTATAAAGAAAAGAGAAAACGAGATGATGAGAATGAATACTATCTACGTCGTTGCATTTTTGGCGTAAAGAAATACGTACCAAATAAAACACATAATTAAATATGCAAAAGTTATCAAAACTCCCATGATTAATGTAAAGATCAGGAGGATGTGCAGACATCAGGAGGAGTCTAGCATATATATTTTAATCTCAAATATCATAGGTGCGTTGTGCTCTTTTCCCTTCGACCAAGGTTTTATTTTCTCCCATTCGGTTTTGTTACTTGGCAATGTTTCTAATGAGGCAACACCTTATCACCATTATATCTTTAAACTCAGCACAATGTGGAGTTTTGAAGGAAAAACACAATTAATGTGCTTTCATTAAAGCAAATAAAGGAATGAGTTAATGACGTTTATTGTCCACTGATGTAACAGATCAATCACCATTATGTAGCCTTAATTACCATTGTAATTACAATTTACTTCTATTGTAATCTTGACCCCTTTATAAATGAGATTATCAATGAGATGAATATATCATTTTATTTTCCCTACAATATATATATATGTATATATATATGCATGTAAAAGATTATATATATATATATACGCATGTAAAATATTTTGCGCATTGGAATTTCTGTGCATATATGCGTACGCACGCATACGTGCATGATGTGAATCACTAATGCAATATCCTTCCTAATGAATAGAAATCATGATATACTTAGCCAGTTAGCTGAAGAGTCGTCAACAATGGTTCTGAAGTATATATATTTGTAGTTCACTAGTCGTAAGTAGTCTCCTCCGATAGGATCTCCTCCTTTAATTTCATTGGGTCTTTTTTTTTGTCCAAAGACAGTAGCTAATTGTGTTGATTAAAGCCATTTAGATCCGATAGTAGACTGTTAATTAGAAGAATTCATGGAGATGGACACACAGCCTACTCACTGTTACCAACTTACATTGTCAAAAAAAATGAAAAACTTTCTCCAAGGAATTGATTCCCAACACGGACTATCTTGTTATTATATCCTACTTAGAAATTACTCAAATTAGAGTTTAGAACCGGAGATGAACCTCCTCTTTTCTGTTTTCTTTGGATAGAGACATTTGAACCTCTTTTTGACTTGAAGTATGGAACGCAAATAATTACCTATATGAATCCCGATATTTGAGCTAATGTATAGTTGAATGCAAGATAAGTCCTACCGTAGATAGATCACACTTGTCAAAGTAGTCGTGAGTGGGATGATTATAAAGTGAAAGAAAACAACAAGATATCCAAGTGATGGAAGCAATCGGTGAAATGAAGAAAACAGAAAAGAGAATGAACAGGGGGGGGGGGTTGTATGATGCTCACTTGCTCACTGTTGAAAATTCGGCTCAAGACAATTAGACAAAGTTAAGTTTTGATGAGATATATAATGTACTGATCGGCATGTAGGGTTTGCTGCAAACAAAGTTGATAATGGATATATCAATAGCTAGTGTCATCTGGTGTCATGGCTGGTGGTAGTTGCTTAAATGGTGGTATGTAGATATATTTTGATGTTAAAAACGTGGAGAAAACTTGGTTTGAAATCTGAGGCGGCAAAGCAGCCCCTTGCAGCAGCACCCACCCAAGCCAACCACTTCTAACAAATGCATAAAAGATAGTGATCTATGAGCAATGGCATCATAATTCATTAGAAGTTATGTACGTAGTTATATATAATTAGCTAGCTAGTTAAATAACTTTAGACGGTGATATCACATATATTGGATTGATTGTTCGTGTAGAATTCTCATAAGCCAAATTAGTAACTACGTACATATCTACTTCTGTATGAGGACAGATCGAGGATGTCTATCACATTGCACTTCGCTTTGTTAAAATTATCGAGATAGATAATTGAAGAAATGAGTGATGATTAAGTACAATTTTTTTTATATCTTTTATCGAATTCACATTAATAGGAGTCAAGTGTAACAAGAATAATACTAGATAGCATGAAAATTTTTGCGTATTAATTAGGAGGACTATATATCTAGCGCTTCCAAGTTGAGATTTGTGCCTTAAGGCCTAAGCTTGATCGAGAGGTTTAGGTTTCATGGCTCAAGCTCGACGTTAGTGCTTGAGGTATAAAGGAAGTGGGATCTACATTAGGGTTAATTAGATTATTAGAGACCAATCTATGTTAATATTAATATTGTACGTACTGGCATGGATATCAGATAGTAGTACTGGAGAAAAGTGCTTGAAGCTCAGGGAAATGGTTTCAATAATGCAGACACTTCTTCATTAATTTGTATCAGTTTCTCCTCAAAGCCGACCGGCTTAGGCTAAACGTCTTGTTTTGCATCAGCACTTAATTAGCTCGATCGCCAGGGTAGGATCAAAACATAGTCTCCGACTCTCCGGGGAGGAGGCTGAAGCTCACACTTTTAATTTCTCTATTTTCTTTCATTACTGAACTAGCTAATGCACCAATTAAAATTCATAGTTATCTCTAATTGTTCTGATGTCTACCATTCAATATATATAAAGGTGATATAAGAAAAGAACAGATTTGAAATATATATATATATATATATATATATCATGGGTATCTTACCTTATTGGTAAATTCAAAAAAATTAAACCAATGGTCGAATGATATATGTAAACACAACAATCTTGAAATTCTCTCATATGATATTCGATTCAAAAGTCGAAATAGTGTTTGTATTCTGAAACTCTAATAGTAACTATATATATAATAAAAGTTTTTCTCAAGGAAATTTTGAAATTAAAATGTCATCAATTTAAAATGATAAAAAATCAATGGAATGACTAAATTAGACATGATTTTAAATAGAAGATAATATTAAGGAAATGAAAAATAATTAAAAGAGTAAAATAGACTTGTTGACAGAGAATTTGAGTATAGATTCAAAAAATATTTAAGTGTGGGTTTAACTTCAAATTAGGCTCAAATGTCGGCTCTATGACTAATTATCTCCTATAAATATATATATATATATATATATATATATATATGCAACATTGGTAGAAATTATCAAGCTCAAAAGCTCAGTCCCGATCATGCCGTTCACTATTTGACCCTACTTCCACTTCCATCATTAACAGTACTCTTCAATTATAATTGCTACCTTCCAAGAGTTGAAGAGTACAATGTACATCCTAGTATAAACCAGGAGAAAAGGCAAGTGAAAATATTGAACATTGACAAGAGCACCATGCAAGTGAAAGTATTCAGCCGTGAAATTCTACTAAGATGAAATTTTGATCATCCTAAGTCGTGTATTCTAGTGGTGAACAAATAACAAATCGATTGTCAATGCAGTCATGCAAACACATACATAACAAATCAGTAAACCAATTTACCAACGAATAATAACCATAAACATGTTACGTTGTTCTAATTTTACCCAAGGGAAACAGTAAATTTGACCTTTATTTACCAGTACGACTACTCTGGTGCGCTCCTAGTCTGATTTCCATCCAATAATCCCTTCATCATCATCAGTACACGATCACTTCGAATATCTAACACCCTGACTGACTTTCACCCCTGCCATCACGAGGTACGGCGACTGCACCCCACGCGCTGCCACCGGGAATGTGTCTTACAGAACCCGATGAAGATCACGAAATCATTACACCATTTATACGACTCCCCGTACGTTATGGCGTTAAACGTCGAACATGTTGGGTTGGTCGGAGGCCAAGCGTGTCACGTGCGCACCCACGCGGCGAGTGGTCGGAAGGTCCCCACCACAGAGAAAGCTGGGAGCAATTAGATGCTTGACGTGGTAGGTTCTGGCCTACGAGACCCTACTTTTTGTTCTACTTTTGTGTGTATGCGTTTTCCGAGTATCCAACCACACCAGCCGACCGTAACGGGTCAACTCGCCGATTTATTACTTGTCTTTTTTTTTTATAAGGGTGTCTTTGTCTCCTTGTGTTTTTCCTTAATTCTGATTTTTTTGACAATTAAATGCGAAAATATGAATAAGTAAAATCTTGGTGAAGTTATTAGCAACAAAGTGAGATGAGCAACCATGTTGTGTTGCTCGGATGTCAACTCAATTAGCCTCCAAATAGGACGGCCGGTGCTTCAATGTTGATAAATAATTGCATTATATTGATACAAATTTCATAGAGAGAGTTGATGCCGGTTCAAAGATTCAAATTTTTTTTTTTGGAATCGAAAAACGTAAAGAGAAAACGAAAAAAAAAAATCTATGGACGTGATGGTAAGGCCAAGAACTAAAATATCAATAATATTTCCGATATTATCGTGATATTTTCATTTTTTTAACTATAGAAACTTTCCCCACATACCAAGTAAACATCGTGTGATATTTAGAAATTTCATCAAATATCGCGAATTTATTGAAATTCTCACGATATTCTCGATATTTTATCAACAAATTGCCTTAAACTCATCTCAAATGTTGAAAATTGAGATAAAATATTGGCGCTCGGAGGGATGTATCAAATCATCCAACCATTCCCACTTGGATGGATTTTGTGTTATATTTATACATAATTATATATAAGTGCTTTGTAATAATTTCAAAATATTTTAATTATTTTGATCGAAATTTTTACTAAAATCGATATTTTTCGATATTTCTTTCAAAATATCTATTTTTCATAAGGTCGATATTTCCAATTTCTCCGATATTTTAGTCCTTGGTGAGACACATGAATACATAATAGTGATGATATGTAAGAATAAATTCACAAAAATATTGGGACAATGGTGAGACACGGGTTACATTGTTAGAAACCATTTTCTCTAACAAGCTTGCGAGCGTTGTCCCTTACAATTTTCTTTTTGAAATCTCATACTAATAACAACTAATCTATGAGATCAAGTTAAGTGTAACTATGTAATAACTCCGGTAAATGGTTGAAGAATAAGTACACAAGAAACCAATATGTTTTGTCAAATGAACAATGACCTTTTGCATATATTTTTGTTTAATCAATTTCAAAAGTCCAAGAGGCTTTTCAAGTTGGTCAGTTTTGGAATGCATGCAATTTCACCAACCCATTTCATGTATTGTAGCTATTTTAATTTGTTAAAAATAACAAGACATGAAATTTGTCCATGCATACATCAAACTTTTGACTTCAATTCACGGAGTAATTGGTCATGTGGTCTTGACCAAAAATTGGGGGCTCTTTATTTTCACGTGCTTTACAAATTTTATATCTTCATGGCAAAACCGAATCGACTAATGTAGTAATATGGTTATAAATATCAATGCATGATGCAATTTCATATTTGTATCTTGTCTAAAATGTCGGCAAAAAAACAAAATGCTCTAGAATATTTGATCACCATCAAACTATTATGAGAACAGTAGCTTGTGATCTACTCATCGACATGTGATAGGGTCTGCCTACAATCACGTTGTCATGTCAAAATGAAGGAACAAAAGGATTTAAGCTTTTTTTCTGGTGAAAGAAGTTAAGATTTTCGTAACATGGCATAAATACAAACCAACTTGCCCAACAAGGAAGACTAAGAATAGTTCATTTTTGTGAATTAAGAACTCCAATCGGACATCATATTTCATGTATATCTGCACTACAATTTGATTGGATAGTTAAGTAGTTTATTCACTTTATTGTGGCTTGTAAATGAATATCACAATTTTTTTTAGTCCTCAAATATAATTTGTGTTGGGAGTCTTATTTCTCATGAGTAAGAAATAAGAATAAATTAAAATTTAATTCCAATTAACGTATGCTGGATTCAAAATTAGGTATGAGGGCTTTTTAAATCATATGCATTCTAAAATATAAAGGAAAATCATAGATCAAAATTATTTCTCTCAACAACATTTTTGAATCAGATGTAAGACAAGAGTCACAAGGCCATGAAGATTTGATCAAATTGAGAAATGATCATAAACTGCATTATGGGGACAAAACACCGGTCTTTGAGCGATCCACACGATTATTTGCCGAGTTTTATCAAACCCTTTCTCCCACGTACGGCCGGAGTATAAAAATGCCGTAGCATACAAAAGCAGCTCTCCTTTATACTTCAGGAGTCAGAGTACCATACACTCTTCTTTACAGCTCTGAACCTTTGCAAGGGTTTTTACCAGTTCAAATCACAAAGCAATGATCACAATCCAACGGCCATGATGAAGGATCCACACACTTGTTGTGGTGTTCTTTTACCACAGAAGAGCATCACTCTCACCCATTTTGGGGAAGTGTGGATGGTAACAATAGAGAGGTGTAGAGCAGAGACAAGATCATGGGATCTGCATGGTTTTATTGCACAGGCTGCCCTGCAAATATGGATCATGCAAATCCTTTCTCAGCTTTTTTCTCTCTTCTCTTGGGAGCATAATTTACAGAAAGAAATTTAAAAGAAAAAAAGATAAAACAGACACACCCAAAAGCATCCCATCCATCAATTTCTTGGCCTGCTAAAAAGCAAACCCAGAAGTAATTAACAATCTCCCTTTGCTTATCCATATTAACACTTGTTTTATGAGCGGCTTTGACACTAAACAAGGGTAGGATGATGTTTGGGGCTGTGTGCTTGGTAGACACATCAAGTGGGAGGGAGAGTATCTTTAGGGAAAAAGAGAAGAAGAGGTCAGCAACTGCACGCTTTGCTTCTTGAGCTGAACAACCTCAGAAGGCCTAGCCTTGGCTAAAGCTATAGCTTAGCTACCTCCACCCTTTCCTTTGTAATAAGAGGGACTCTGGTTGCGTGTGTACTCGTCCATTTCTGTTTCCTGTTTTGGGGTCGGAATCTCTCTCTTTTCTCTCTCTCTCTCTGGTTATTTCTCTTGTGCCGAAAATCACTCTCAACTCTCAAAAACTGTTTCACATCCAAGTCTCAAAAGAGAGAAAGCACAACAGAGAACCCACTCAGAAAGATAAAAGCTTTGGCCTAGAGATATCAATCCCACACCTATTATAGCTTCACATATCCCTTTTGCTTTTGGGTCGGTGCTCTATTTGTTTTCTTCTTCCTTCATCATCTCTGTGGGGTTTTACATTGGCTTCTCTTGTTGTTATAACTATTTCAGTCTTTGAGGTTTTCCTTCAATCAACATTTCTGTCTGAATTTTCTTCTGTGCCTCATAATATTAAGGTCTGAGTTTTGTCTTCCAAGTTTGGCTGCAAAGGTCTGAGCTTTGGTACTTGAAAGATTTCTACAAGGAGGTAAATGATTTGACTTTTTCTGTTTTTCCTTGTTCATGTTTGGTAGTACTTCACGAGTTTGTTGTGTTTGTGTTTTGTTCTTTGTGTCTCCACCTCTAATATCTTCTATATACCTTTCATTTCACAGTGAAGTTTCTCCATATCTATTTTCTGGTGTGGAAAGTGGAGGGGGAAAACAAGATTTTGAATATTTATCATCATGGAAAAGACGGAGGGAGGTCCTCAACTTCTGGATTTGATTCCAAACGAAAGAGAGTGGCTTGTGAACAAAGGTGAGAGCCATGGCTCTTCAGAAGAGAAGAAGTTGGAGCTAAGGCTTGGCCCTCCAGGTCAAGACTGGTCTAATCTGACAGACAACACCTCCAGAGGCCAGAAAGAAAGAGATGAGTCTCTTCTTTCTCTTGGCTACTTCTGCAACAACAGCAACAGCAGCAATGGGAACCAAACCCACCATTTTGCTTGCTCAGAGAGAAAGACTGTTCTTTCCTCTCCATGGTCTTCTTCTTCTTCTCCCTCAGGGTACCCCCAGAACCAGACAAAAGGTCCTTCCTTTCTTCAGTTCTCCCAAAGCTCTCAGAGCCTGCCTGTCACCCAGAAGGCCTCACAGCCCTGTTGCACTAAAGCGGTGGACTTGCAGAGCGCAGAGAAGAAGAAAGCTTCTGCAAATTCAGCTGTGACCAACACCACTTCCCAGAAAAGGTGGGTGGTCTCAGCTTTTCTTTTCCATCTTTCTTGTGTTGTGTTTTTGAGCTTTTCAGAAACAGGATATTCACTCACAAGGTTCACATTGTTAGAGAAGCTATAGACCGTGTGGTCCATGCATCTTTGCTGCACGTCTTTATGTTCCTGTATAAAAAATCTGTTGGCTCTGATATAATTTCACCATCTTTATTTTTTTTTAATTTTACTGCAATGATGCATGTTTGGCCAATCATGCTATGTGTTCTTGCATTTTCGTGCAAGATTTGCTTTAAATTTTGTAGCTCACCTAATCTTCTGGGAATAAGCGAATAAGCTCTACTAATTTCAAGCTTGGTGTCAAATCAGTTCCATTAACATATACTGTAGACTGTAGTACACAGATTTTTCTCACTTTTGGTTATAAATTAATTTGTTTCCCGTATGTCCTAACTATGAGTATATCATTCATTCTTCCATTTGCATGCACACATTATTGGCTTTTCTGTTGGTGTTCATACAGATCTGATTGCAAGTAAAATTTCTCCTTTTTTTTTAGTCCTTCAGTGTACACATGGAAACATAAATTAGTCTGTGCATGCTTATTTTGAATTTTTTATCCACAGGAGCATCTTAATACTACATTGGTATATCTTAAATTGTGCTTGAACTAATTTTTTTTGTCTGGTCTTCCATAATCTCAACAGAACTGCTCCTGCTCCAGTTGTGGGTTGGCCTCCAATTAGATCTTTTCGGAAGAATCTTGCAAGCACCAGCTCTTCAAAACCAGTCCCTGAGTCGCAAAATGTAGCTCCCAGCAAGGTTCCTAATGTTAAAACAGTCGAAACCAGCAGAAAAGGCATGTTTGTGAAAATCAATATGGATGGAGTCCCCATTGGGCGAAAAGTAGACCTCAGCGCTTATACCAGCTATGAAAAGCTCTCCTCTGCTGTTGATGAACTCTTCCGTGGCCTGCTTGCAGGTAATAATCATAGTTCAGTAGTTACTATAGTGATTTACCTATTAGTAGCTCCTTTTCCTAGAAAGAGAATTATATGAGTGTTCATATATATACAACAGTTCACGTTCCAACTATTAATATGTTCAGTGCTTAGGGCCGGATCAATCAGTTTTACCTACGTATCTGTGCATGTATGGCATATTTGTTATTTCAAGTCTAGTTCGTCATTACACATCTGGTTTTCAAAGCATATATGGATGATATGGTCACCCATGGTCTCAGTATTCACATTTTACCAAACAAAAGTTTAATCACATCTATGAAGACTTTACCAAACAAGTGTTGTTCAGATCAAAGATTTCTTATATATTTTCTTCTGTTTTCAGAGGTAGTTGATTTATTATTTGTCTTTGGTATTATGTGTTGACTATCAAATTGATCAGCAGCTTTTCCATATTGTGCACTCATCTTTTCACCAAAGTTATTTGTATGCATAAAGTTACTTCTAATTGCATCAGTCCTCCAGTCTGATCAGATGATTCTCACATTATTTTTGGCCTATAAAATAGATTCTTTGTACTCAAAAGATGTCTTTATATAATCTTGTTGCGTAACAAACCTATTTTTAGCCATAACTTATTTTTTAACTGTAACTATCCTCCAATTTGTTTAGATGGGTTTATTAGATCTTTTTGGCCTTTAATTTTTCCTGAAGTTGAACTCTTAATACTTTAAAGGTGTAATTATTTAATCTTGTTTTGTCGTTTGCTCTTGTGTTTAGCTCAAAGAGATTCTAGTGCTGGTGGAATTAAGAACACCCTCGAAGAAGAGAAAGAAATTACAGGTTTATTGGATGGAAGTGGAGAATATACTTTGGTATATGAGGATAATGAAGGTGATCGGATGCTTGTTGGGGATGTCCCATGGCAGTAAGCATCTATCTTATCACTCTGGATCTGATGCAAAAAAGTTTAGATTAATGTTCTTCCTGATATTATATTCGATTAAACACTTGATCTGATATGTATTTATTGAGCCTATAACACCAAATCCTCAATTTAGAAAATCAACCAAGCATTAGATTCCTAATCTCTTGAAAATCAATATGCTTTCTTACGTACTTTTATTCTTAAAGATCATAGTACAATATCTGTTGTATAGTTATAAATGTAAGGATTGATTCCCCACAACTAGATGAAATGGCATCATAGCATGTCGTTTTCACCTGTACAATTTGTATGATTGCCCCTTTGTCATTGTGTCTTGCAGTTTAGCCAAATGCTTTTTGCATAAACAATCAGTATTCATAATTTGTATCCTTATCTATGATCTGCAGCATGTTTGTGTCTACTGTGAAGAGGTTGCGTGTGCTCAAGAGCTCTGAACTTTCTGCCCTTAGTAGTGAGTTTAATATTTACCATTTAGCTTTTATGTACACTAGTCTTAATTTATTGTTTATGTATTAACAGTAGTTTAATGGTGTTTTGTTTGTAGTTCACACGGGTAAAGATCTGAAGAACTGAGGAGCTCTACTCTGGAGAACTGAAGTCTGTACTTAATTTTAATAGACCTAAGTTTTGGTACTATAATTTCATAATTTCTCAGTGAAGAAAGGGAAAGAGAGACGGGAGAAAGTAGTAGCAGCAACCAGCTAATGTGTATGAGTGGTTTGATTTTGCTGAAAATATTGTATTAATTCCTCTTGGCTCTAGTAGGAAGAAAGTAAAACAGACAGTGTTGTGTTGTGATGGTACATTATTCTAACTTTTAGTCATGTGTAAGAAATCACTTTAGCCCCATTGGTTTTAGTTGTGTGTCATTTTGATTTTGGTTCCCCACAAAAGAAAACTGTCTTGATTGATTGGGCACCCTCGTGAACTCTCTCATCAGTTAGATTGTGACCACTGGAGAGTTGCCTATTTGCAGAAGATAAGAGAAAGAAAAGAAAACATGATCCGATTTGATTTGGCCACATTTATTTCCTTGTGAGTTGTGATTGAGACCATTGCACAATTCCAACAGTGAATGGACACAAAGGGAATCTACCTTCCCATTCCCATTACCGAGAGGGATAGTTCTGTAGGGAAACAAAACATTTGACTATGGTAAGTAACCATCTCTACCTAATTCTTTAACTATCTGCAGACAAAAATGTCCATCTCTGGCTAGGAGACAAAGGATGATTTTGTTTGTTAGTTATGACTTATGACCTTTTAAGTTCTCCTCCCTGATATTTGACTGCAAACACTGTTTAATAACACCATGGAGATTAAGCTGTTATAAATAATGCTACCATAGCATATGTCTAACAACGTATGATTGATTTTATTGTTAGGGACAGTACGTGCGTTTTATACTAGTCAACTATGTTGCAAAAGATAAAAACATAACCCAAAATATCTAAAAGTTACAGAATGTGGGCAATATTTTGATGTTCGCAACCAACATTCGTCTCTCAATTGGTTGCGACATCATGAATCCACCGTTCTGCTGTAGGTTTCATGTGTTTTGTAAGGGTCACTAATCAAATTTAAGGGTGAGAGTCTTTTGGTAACAACCGGTGATACTAACTCATCTTAGGTGCATGGCTAAAGTAGAGAGAACATTTCCACATGTGAGATGTGCGCGAACCCGTGAAAACAGATCTACAGACTTTCCGAACAAATTGATCATGTAGCTTAGGAAAAGCAGGTATTGATACTTGGCATGATCATATCTAGGTTGGGGTATACACACAAACACATCTTTAGTGCAATCACATATGTCATTTTGATATGATAACTACCAAGTAAAGCTCCTACCCATATAATGATGGGCTGTAAAGCTTCTAACCAAGTAATCTTTCATTGTGTTCCTTTTGGCTTGGGACCTTAGTTAGGCAGAAAGTAGATATAGACCACTTGGTTACAATAGGATAGACTCAAAAACCAGGGACAGTCCCTAAAACTATTCTTTGGGTCCCTAAGTGCATCATTCTTCTACTTTCAATTCATGATTCTCATATATGAAGAATTGAACCACCAGATTTGTTACACTTGGTGATGAGCAAGAAAGTGACTCTCCCTCAATATATACATTAAATCACAATCGACATGAGGGAAATGAAGCACTGTCTGGCCGGAGAGAATGGAGAGGAATATTACAGGAGGCTTGGGGAAACTCTGAAGGGTCTTTGTCTGTGATTGAGGGCTGCCTAACTTTCGGACGAAAAACAAGACTGGTCTTTATTCCAAATATGAGTCTTATGGTGGCGAGGATAATGTTCTTTCAAGTTACATTACACCAGTCTTTTTCTGGACCAATGTTGCATCACACAAATCTAAACTTTGTTGGTTTAAGTTCATGCATATTTGATATGAACAATATGCTCTAATTTCCAAATGTGTTAGTCCATTCTCCATTTCCGACCATCTTAATGAGTTTCGTCAATGATAAAATACCAAACTAAGAGAGGCTACTGTCAATTTCTGTTTTCTCTTCCTCTTAATTTTTGGCAGATCATCTTGTAATTTTTGTTTTTCAATATGCAACCAGTTTACTACTACATAGTGCTAACCTCTATGTTGTTCCTTAGGGAACTTGAGGGCAATATGAACCTTTTAAGAACTCTCAGAAGAGTGTTCAGAACTTGGTCTTCTGCTGATTGCTGACCTCTGAATTCTCACTTCTTCTGAAAGATCAGCATACAAACGAATGCGATCACACGACTAACTAGACCAGTTATGATCAAGACAAATATACATATATTCCAATCATGAAGATCGTAGCCGCTTTTCAAAAGTGTCCCGCAACGAGTTATTAGCCATACCCCAGAGTACCTGTAACATTTTGGGGATCAGAAAAACTCACCAAAAATAGTTCAATAAGTTGCAAGCACTTGTTCAGAAAGTTATGAACTACCTTTCAGAATTTGCAATCACAAATGCCTCTAAAGCCCACTTAGGGTAACAAAAATTGGCCAAAATCTTTAGAATTTTACTATCCTGAGGCTGTGTTGCTGTAAGAGTCATGACAACAGGAAGGAGGACTGATAACTGCAAGAATAGCAGCTTCTTCGTTAAAAAAAGCCAATGGAATCTGAAAATGAATGTTCAGATCACATTATTTAAATGCTGCAGTCTTATTACTTACCAGTTGGGCTGCACCTTGGTCAAAGAAGATTGCTAATGCATAGGCTATACCAGTTACACAGTACACAAGAAAGAGTAGAACAATGTAATTATCCGCTAAGCTTGATCTTGGGTTGGTGAAGAAGTAGTAAATGGATAGATACACCAACGGTTTGATCACTGTATTAAAATGATCGACTGTATCTTTGGCGAGAAAATAAGCCAGGCTGCTCATTCCAGATGCAGCTTCTCTCCAATAGTGTATTTTATCCAGAGAAAACGATCTCAAAGCCGCAATTTTGCACAGTAGAGCTGCAAATCAGGAACAAAACTCATGGAATCATAATTTGCATCAGCTATCACATTGGTTGTGGAGTGTTTGAGTTTAGAGTTTCGGTTTGGTGAACTAGGGGTAGTGAGGTTTTGGTTTGTTAAGATTGGTGAGTTAGGCCGAGTGGGTGGCCTTAGTAAATTAGGAAATTGTGTTTTTGGTTATTTTGGGAAGGTTGAGGTAGGAGAGGAAGAACCTAGCTCCTTAGTTCATAAGAGGGTTGTTGGGTTATTTTCCTTACTAACTGAATTTTTTTGTCACTTAGGTGTTTGAGGTGAGACGAGTTTTCATACTCGGTGAACTAGAAGTCGGAGCAAGCTTAAAGGTGAGTAAACCTCACGTGTGTGTCTAGTTACCTTTGACGGTAACTAGACGTGTGAACTTACATTTCGTATTTTTACTTGTTGTGTGATTGAAATATAAATGTGTATATATTTGGTGATTTATGTATGTATATCTAAATGGTATTATGATATGCATATATTTATCACTAAGTATATAACGCTATTATGTTTGTGAAATATATTGTATATTTTTAGTTGGTTTATATTAATTGTGGAGGATGAGACCAAGAGGGAATAAAATATACCTCTCGGTAAATTGTAGGTTTGTGGAGGATAATTGTATAGTTGAAGTGTTGTGTGCTTGTTTGACCGGAAGGAAAGAAAATGTATATGCCGGTATTATTGATAATGTTATCTGTTTTGTGGCAATAAGGGAATAAAATGTACCTTCCGGCATTATTGAATTATATTGTTGTTATGTTGTTACCGGAAGGGAAAAAAATGTACATTCCGGTATGATTATTGCGTGTGTGACTTTGTGGGTTGTAGTCATGTCTTTGTGGCGGCCTTTTGAGACAAAAGACTTGTGTGTGTTGTTCTGCTTTAGTGGTGACCAATTTAGCGAAAGAAAATGAATACATATGATTTAGCCTTAGGCGGCCCAAGTGGCAAAATGTATTTTAATGTTCTATCTTAGTGGAGACTTTAGTGGCGTAGGCATATGTCAGAACCACTCATTGACCTGTTGTGGGGATGATCATCTAGAGCTGTAGTATTACTGTGTCAATCTTCTGGGTGCGATTGAGGGTCGCATTAACTCAGAATGTTCTGCATGTGTTGCGATGTGATTGAGTTGTGATTATGCTTGTGTTGTGATATGTGGCGTTTGTTGTGGCATTGGTTGCGAGTTTGATGTTGTTAGTGTTGTGATGATAATGTTGTTTTTTATATATTTATGAGTTTAGAAACATGTTAAATTATCTTTGAATATTTCTTTTAGTTTACTCATACCAGCTTATAACTGGTGCAGAGAGTAGTACTGCAGATACTGCGAGACAGTAGAGGTGGTGGCCGGTTTTCTGTAACGTGACAGCAAAACGTTGTTTTGCTTATGTTCATTGTAGTCTGTTTTGGTGAGGACTTGTGAGAGTGATTACTGTACAACTTACATTCGTGTAATTACAGTTTGTAATCCAAGTATTTTGTTAAACTTGATAATAATATTTAGCTGTTATAACGTAATTTCATTGATTGAAATTATACTAAAATGTTAGTAAGCATAAATTCAAAATTTTATTATTCTGAATTTAAGAAACTTACATACCCCCTTCAAGAGCTTCCCGTCGAAGTGCTTTAAGAAGTAGCTGAGAAGAGAACCTTGATGTGGGTTCAGCCAAAAGCAAAAGTGAAGGTTCCATAACCATTTCCATGCCAACATTCACACGTTTCCTCTGTCCACCAGAAATTCCGCGCTTCTCAACAGTTCCAACCAAGGAATTGCGTACTGTCTGAAGGCGCAAGGACACGATAACCCTTTCAGTCACTAGAAAGTCATCTGGTTTTGACAAGTCTGCTGACAATCTTCAACATCAGAAGATCGTCATTACAAAGTAGCACTACTACTCGAAGAAGTGACTACAAGTACATTGGCTTTCTAACCATCTATTTGTTCAGGCCATGAACATAAGTAAAACTAATTTTAACCAAAAAAATTAAAATAGTAAAAATTTTGTGATATTGAGCACTTCCTGCTTCTAGGTTATATTAGCCATGTTTTAGTAAATTATAGACTTGCATTCTAGATCATAATTAAGGTTAAGGACCAGCATAATATTTCAGTAAAATTACACATTTTGATTGGTTGTCTGCGCTTCATGCGTTTGCAAACTGCTTTATTGTGTAACCTTGTGGTGACTAGCTAGTGAGCACGCAGGTTGTTATTGGAAAGCCTGATCAGCACAAGCTTCACTATAAAGCAGTGCACAAATATATGAACCGCAGATAAGCTGCAACCCCAAATTTTTCGAATGTAGTAACTATACAAACATGTGAATAAATGAACCAAATGCTGCATACCTGCACTTTGCACTGAACCACAAATTCTCTTCCACTGTCAAGTTTCCATGCACAACATCATCTTGCGGCACAAAACCTATGATTATTTTATAAGAATGGATTGCCTCATTCCTTTCATTTATATGAATTATACCAGTCACCTTGCATCCAATTGCTTTTCCTGCTATAGCAGAAATAAATGTTGTTTTTCCAGCTCCTGACGGACCCATGACTGCAGTAATGTGGCCAGCTTTATTTTACCAGTTATATGTCTATGTTTATTTTTCTGTTTTACAGTAAGTGCAAGGTCTTTAAAAGAAACCTCAATTAGAGGCCTTTTCCTTGTCTTAATTTTATTGTCCATTACAACCTCCCCAGGTAAGGTAAGGTCCTTGCCGTCTTGCTGCAGAGCCTTTTCTTTCTCAAGTTGAGTATAAGCATACTTGAATATCTGGCTATGAGTACGTGTTAGTTTTCCTCTTGACACATTTCCTACAACAGTATCCTCAGGTCCAAATATAAAACCTTCGAAGCTATCTGGATTGTCTTCTGTGTCACTCATCTGGATGAGCTCATTAGATTCCTCTTGCTTTTCTTTTGATGACATAGGTGAGGATTTAGAAGCAGAGAATGCACTTGGATGCAGAGGTGCACCTGGGATGTCAATTTTCCGAGAAAACTTGGGTGATAAATGAGCCGACAATCCACTTGCAAAATCCTTAGCAGCTTCTGTTGCAGATTTCCATCTTTTGCTTGACATTGCCATGTTCCTTGCATTTTTTGCTTCCACTTCCCGGGATTTGGCCAATGTCCTACCCCTAATGGCAAGAACTTGGTAGGAAAAGTTGTAAACAATAAGCAGAAGAGTACATAGAGCTGCCTGCATAAGAAAGTTGATAGGATAAAATTCATTCTGTATTTTCGTTCTTGATTGTATCAACTGCGCACCCGTCATACGTATGTTTCCTGAAGTAGCTAGACTAGTTAAGTTATCTGCCAATTAATGTAGTTGGGATGCCAAAAGAAAGTAAAGGAGAATTTAAGATATAGGAATGTCTGTTAGGATGAGCATTGTGAGCCTCACTTGAATCAATCATGCAGGACTATGTCTGCTGATATCAAGGGTTTTGTTTCTGAAGTAACACAGAGAACTTACAATAAGCATCATTCCGTATGCATAGCTGGTTTTATTTGGAGTGCTTTGATTACATGAAGTCAGCTTAAAGCAGCCTGCAGCATAGTTAACAGGTTCATTTGATCAATGAAGCTACACTACACTGACTGCAGTAAGCCGCCTGATACAATGTTATAAGGAAGCTGAAACAAAAGAAAACTTACTTTTCTCAGAGGTAGAACCCATCTTGCAGTAGTGCCTGCAATTGCATCCAATAATAACGTAATACATAACCAGAAGATTGGTTAAACAAAACAACACAGAACTTGATCATAATCCTTGTCATTTTTGTCCAATCAGACTTATAACATGAAACAACTAACTCAGAATCAAAGCGAGTTTGATAACCTGAACATCTTACCCACTAGTACATGGAAAGTTTTTGACAGTTGTTGGACAGTATGATCCAACTGGGCAGAATACTTCACTACTAGTACCAAGATCAGCACATATGTTTGCTCCTCCACATGTATGGTTAGGTTTCCCAGGAGGTAGTTGGTACTTGTAACTGCAATATGTTGGAGATGAGAGATCTCACATCTAAGAAGTGACAAAGAAAATAAAGCTTATAAGTGGGTGGATAATAACCAATTGGACCGAGGCCTTTTGTGATTAAAACCCAACACCTGTGAGGTGGCTAAGTTGGGACAATATCGGTACAGTTGGTCCACGGGCCACGTTTGTCGCTGTTTAACATGGTATCAGAGCGAGTCCCTGTCCAGTCGCGCCTCCAATCTTTCGTGGGCCCGAGTTGAGTGCCACTTTGTCATGCCATCGGAGGATTTCCGATTGGATGACCACTAAGTGTCGTTGGTTACTGGACCTTAGTTTCTTTCATCACAGTATGTGAGATGTTAATCTGTCACGTGCAGGCCTAAAAATTAGGTTGCACGTGAGGAGGCGTGTTTGAGAGGAGAGATCCTACATCTAAGAAGTGACAAAGAAAATAAAGCTTATAAGTGGGTGAATAATAACCAATTGGACCGAGGCCTTTTGTGATTAAAATCCAACACCTGTGAGATGACTAAGTTAGGACAATATCAGTACAGTTGGTCCACGGGCCACGCTTGTCGCTGTTTAACACAATATATAGCCCACTAATTAATGTATATCTCTTAGACATTAGTTTATTGAAGTGATCACTAAAGCTGAAATCTGAACTTACGGTTCACAAACACCAGTTGTTTTGTCCAGTGTTGCCAGGGGACAATAAGAACCCGATGGACAAGCTTCAAGAACAGAATTTCATTTGGGAGAAATTAAGGGGAAATCCATCAAGGAAACACAGTCACCTTTTAGAGAGAGGGAGATGATGGTAATAATCAAAACTGCAATTATTTTTTCCATTCCTAGAAGCTAAATTCAACTCTTAAGAAAAAAAAAGAATACAGAGAAAAAAAGAAGAAGAAGCAGTGTGAACTTCAGCTACTTACGTATCATGCAAGTAAGACCGTGCGGACAGAAGAATCCATCACAACAAGGCTGGCAGTTGTGAGTTCTTGCAAGAATGCTGTTTGGATTTTGAAGATCAACATCCTGAGTCTGGCTACTGCTACAAGCCCATCCAGGCTCACACCCCGAAATCCATGAGGTAAAGTTACAATTTTTGTTAGGCTTCAAGTAATTTTCGCTCTCAGATTTTTCAAATATACTTCTAAAGTACAGTTTCATCTCTGCTGCTGTACACAAACGCCGTGTGACATCTCCTGTCAAACCGTAAAACCACCAGGATGGAGATGTTAGAAATCACAAAAAGCTCCGATTCACAACTAGATTTCTAGGTAGTCCACATAAGTCCTGGCAGAATGACTGTTACCACAGATAAATTGGTCTAAGACCACAAAATGAAGCATGATATATCTATCTGATTTGCAAGGATCAAAACCATTTGCTTACAATCTTAACTTTTGCCATCCAAAGTGAATCAATACTATTTGTACCTTTAGTCTTTCGAATGCATGAAATTATGAATTCTAGATTAGACGAAAAGTTAAATGCGCGGTTCCAATCAGCTTCCCTGAAACAACAAAATGGGGATCAATTCTGTCAAAATCAAACTAAATTAATAGCTAGTGACTCACTGACTCTAAGAATACAAAATCATTAAAGAGTCTAGTAGAGTACACTATCAAATAATAAGTACTATTGACAAGTGCCTGTAGTGATGTAAGCATGCCAGTGGAACATAGGAACCATTAAACTTTATATATTCAAGGTACAAATTGAACATAATTGAGCTATTCGATCAGTCACACTCTCATTGGGGCATTATATACATCATTTAGCATTCTATTACTTGTTATACTTTTTTTTTGTTATACTTTCTTTCATGTCAAACAGAGAAGTGAACTATCAAAAAACTTACGGGTCTTTCACACAGAAGCTGGAATGGTTGCTAAGATCCTGACTGAGAATTGCTGTGGCATTGGAGATGCGGTCGTAAACAATATGTGTGATGAGTGGAAGAACAGTAGAGTTGTCAAATTGGTTAAAGTCATACCAGTAAGATAAATGTGCAGGAGGCTTTGAAAGCACTGCATGAGGCCAACGTGAAGGGTTGACGTTAAAGGCCGCATACACCATATTTAGGGTTTGATTACATATGAATAAAGCTTCCGCTTTGTTAGAAGAGAGGGAAGTTCAATGCCAAGGAAATCAAGGGATATACAAAGTTTCATTAGGTCGATACAAATCAATAAAAGGCAACTTGATACGTATACCAAAAATAAAAAAAGGTACCAACTACCAACTTCGAAAACCCTTAACTTCGATACAATCTTCTGTTAAGTTCCTAAAGCAACAAGCAAGAAGAGGCGGATTTGGGGCTCCAGAATATAGATCATCATGCCATTCGTCATGAATAAACAAGATAGATCGAAGATGGATCGAATATCCAAGCTTCCGGAACCCCTTAAAGAGAAAATCCTCTTGATCATGTCAACTAAAGAAGCAACCCGTATGAGCTTCTCATCCAAGCATTGGCAGGACTTGTGGAACTCTAGGTGGAACTCGCTACCCGTTACTCGTTTGAATATTTTGGAGGACTCAACTTTTAGGAATGATTACTTTAGGCGCAGACTCCCTGATTGTAACGATCCTGATAATCGTTACCATGAAAAATCATTGATGCAGAAAGAAAAGGAAATGAAAGCTAAAAGAACTAAAGAAAATACTAAAACTCAATATTCATCAATCTCTTACAACCTATTATCTTACCTCTTATATAATAGGAGGATAACCCTAAAACCCGTTTACAATATCACTTGGATCCATCAGCCCATTACATAGCAAAATAGGAGGCCCAAACCGCTAAGTAGCTTGTCAAACATCTAGAATCATAACATTTCCACCCGCTCAAAGAACATGCTTGTCCTCAAGTCTAGAATTTTCATCCAGATATTGTCCAAAAGTCAACAAATGACATTGTACCTTGGCTTGAAATGGAACATACCAGTGAGCTTAGCATTTTCTGTTGAGGGCAGTTCATAGATGTACCTATCAACTTCATTCTCAAGCTGGAATATCAATGAAGCAATCGTAATTGATGATCAAAATTTGATAACAGCACGTTGCTGATAATCAAAATGATGGTAAATGAAAGGGTTTTCCATGCAAAAATATAAGCTTGGGTGGCTACTTCATCAGTTGAGTCATTACCCCTAATGTTAATAGGCAGAGCTTCAAGTGGCTTCTCCATTGTTCCCGCAACAGTGGAATAGTACTTGGTAGTCTGAAACTTCCATAGAACAATGCCACTGGTAATTACCCCTTTAAGCTCAGCCTTGAGCTTGTCAAACACAAAAGCACACTTGAACAAACGCCTTGTTACCTCCTCAAAGTACCCATGAAGAATGCTTGATCTTAACAAAAACCATACATCTTCCCATGTCATGATTAGATTATAAGGTACCCTTTGTGTCCCCGGTGGCACAATAAGAATAAAGGCCTTTCTCTGGAAATCAAGGGCATAATTAATATGGTTTGGCAAAATTGCTCTAACACCAAATTGAAGGCTCAACCCCATGATCAATCTTGCACCATCGGCCAAATCACTTTCTTTATTAGTCTTCCAATCTCTCTGCTCCGAATAGAAATCATTGTTTACTTGAATGATGTCAAAGATGTTCAAATAGTACATTTTCCTTGTCTCCTCCAAATTTCCCACTGATGCACTAGAGCTGACGGCAACTACCTTCAGAGCTTGATCTGGTTTCTCACACCAAAGTGGCATTTCCCTGATAAGTTTGATTACTTTCATATGGTAAGAGAGTTTGTCACTCACAGCCGTCACAAGAGTCAAATTTGAGTACAAGATGTTATCAAACAATTGACAGCCACTTTTTATATCATAAGACTTGACACATGCTGCTAGCAAGTTGATATATGCAACCTCATTTGCTTCATAGTCCCAAGATTGTATTCTTGGTAGATATAACTTATTGAGCCAACTAGCATGACCCAAAAGCTCAACCAAACACCCATAGTGATAATCATTAGGCAGCACTCCAACCCATTTCCTCATGAGATCAGAATTGTCCATTGCTTCATGAACCAACCCACAATGACAGCAAGCTGAAAGAATACCATTAAACATATTTTCATCATATAATACACCCATTCTCTGCATTTCACAAAACGTTTCAACATCATCTCTACGCCCCTTCATTGCAAACACAACAAAGTCTGCCCTCCATGGAACTGCATTTCTAACCCGCACCTTTGTAACCATCGCATCCTAAACACATTCCATATCATCTGGTTCTCAAAGCCTTCCGAAACAAATCCCACTTCATTCATCAAGGCATGTAAAATATTCCAGTCTCCCATTTGATGGTCAATATTATATGCCAAGCTTTCTATTATACTTGCAGCATTTATCTTCAACGCAATATGGATGTATGTATGCAAGAAAGATAAGAATGACATTCCAACACCTTGTATCTTTACATGTTCCTCAGGGGAGTAAATGTTTTTACCATGTAATGCAACAACAATAATGTCCAACATACTAACATTTGAACTCACATGTGTAAGCTAGCACTTCTTATAAGCATTTCAGCAAACACATTCATGTAATCATCAAATAGCTTACCCTTCATTACCATTATACCATATGAATCATCCAAAAGTAAGTTCCCAGCGTAATCGATGAAAGCACCATAACTTCCAACATAGAACATTGCTCCAGTTTGTGCATCAGCAGAACACATCACCGTCTCAATGTCCAGCTTTAGGCCTTCCTTAACAATAGAATGTAGCTCTTTTGCATTGCCTTCACTTGCGAGTTGGACAAGAAATTGTGATTTCCATTTTTCCCATATTTTTTGTAGTGCTAACTTAGAGTTCACTGGCATCTTCCCAAAGCTGTCTCCAACATAAACATTTTTCTCACCACAATTATCATTCAATAAGTTGTTGCCAACATCCATGGAAGTGGGAACCGTTGAACGAAGAACTGAACACCCAACATATAGTCTAGTACCAGTATTAATGACTTGGACATTATGTGATTGACCATCATATTCCCACATTACATTATTCATCCCTTCAGTACCTTGAAACTCAGACTCCCTATTTTCAATGCCAGCATTCATGCTCTTATCCCCAACATTCAATTTGTCAGTCATACCAACATCAATATCATCCTCACAAGTGTTTCCAAATATCACAACAACATACATATTATCATTCAAATAAAAACTCACATCAAGAGACACTTTTGAAATCATAAATAACTTATAATCAGTACCCATTTCACTAGTGAATCCAACAATATCTTCATGGTAAGAAGAGTTCAGCCCAGGACAAACTAAAGTTCTTACCAACTTTTCATTATAAGACAATACAACTAAAGAGGAAGCTTCAGTGGTAGCCGAAATGAGCTTCGGGGTTGACAATTGCTGAGGAGAGTCAGTCCGTAGTGAATTCTCAAATTGGTTTCCCACGGAGTCCCACGAATTCTTTAGCAACTGTAACTCCTCCTTGAATTCTGATATTAAGCTATCCATCCATTTCTTAAAAGATTTTTTCATATCACACAGCTTAGCATTTGTGTGCCCTTTGCGGGAACCTTGTGGTAGTGCCGGTGGCTTCTCACTCCCCTCGAGCTTGACCATAATCTCTGGTTGTTCCATATCTGAGCTATGGAGCTGCAAATTAGTCTTATAATCCAGGGCAATTTCACTGAGCAGTTTCTGAAATTAGGGCTTACGCATCAGGAGAGTATTGCATTTCTGGTACTTGCCAGTCTCGCGGTTTATGACCCTTCCGATCACGCATCTTTGTGGCTTCCTCACTCCCCCAGTGGTCGGAATCGATTTGCTAGAGGGTGCTTGCTTGATGGGCGACGGTGAGTGAATGGGTATTGGGGAATGACGACGTGGAGTGTCTACTAGAGGAGACCGCCTGGCGGTTGGTTGGAACTGCAGTGTGTGAGTCGGTGGAGGAGTCGCAAACGAGCTCTCAGTTCTTGGAGGGTAAATCGAAGGAGCAACCACGTACGAGATATTGGTCTTCGAAGGATGAATTTAGGGGTGTTAATTGAAAACCGAAAACCGAAAAAAAAACGAACCATAACCGAAAAAACCCGAAGAAAAAAAAACCGCACCAAATCGCAAAAAAACCGCACCAAACCGAAAGATTTGGTGTGGTTTTGGTTTGGGATGTTTGGAAACCGAAACCGAACCGAAAAACCGAATATATATATTATAAAGAAATTATATTATTTATAGATATATTTAATATATATAATTAAATATGTTATCGATCGAGACCCAAACTTTATCAAAATTCGGTGAATTTTTTACCATATCTGTATTTATATATGCTGATCACATCCGACGGTCGAAATTTAATAATTTGAATTTTAGATATTGGAATCACAACATGTCTACTAATGTGGTATAACTTGTTTAGTGGTCTTTTTGCAAATGTATGCAGTTGTGAAGCAACTATATCTTATAAATAGAATTTTGTAAATCTGTCCCCATGATGAGTTACGTATAGTGAAATATGGTTATGGTAAAAAAATCACATATTTTCGATAACGTTTGTGTCCCGATCGAGGCGGTCAACCCTTTTTACGCTTATTATCCCCTATGGGTAGCCTTATCCCTGGAACGTAAAATTTTTGAAAATTTTACACGAGCTGCTACATCACCTATATGTGAGAGTGTGTGCATGAAAAAATCCACCAACACCAAAACTAGTCAAGAAGGAGGGGGTAAGAACAAATTCACTTAATTAGATGAAATTAAGTTAATGTTGACCACATCGATCGAGATCCAAATATTATCAATATTAGATGAATTTTTTTACCATATCCTTATTTAAATATGCTGATCACATCTGACGGTCAAAATTTAATATTTTGAATTTTAGACATTGGAACCACAACATGCCTACTAATGTGGTATAACTAGTTTAGTGGCTTTTTGCAAATGTATGCATTTGTGAAGCAACTATATATAATAAATAGAATTTTGCAAATATGTCCGCATGATGCGTTACGTATTGTGAAATATGGTTATGGTAAAAAAATCACATATTTTCGATAACGTTTGTGTCCCGATCGA
The DNA here is from genome assembly GCF_933775445.1 of Argentina anserina. Classification (NCBI taxonomy): domain Eukaryota; kingdom Viridiplantae; phylum Streptophyta; class Magnoliopsida; order Rosales; family Rosaceae; genus Argentina; species Argentina anserina. The sequence goes on from NC_065877.1 coordinate 25,238,095, forward strand.
GGCGGTCAACCCTTTTTACGCTTATTATCCCTTATGGGCCTATGGGTAGCCCTATTCCTGGAAGGTAAAATTTTTGAAAATTTTACACGAGCTGCTACATCACATATATGTGAGAGTGTGTGCGTGAAAGAATCCACCAAAACTAGTCAAGAAGGAGGGGGTAAGAACGAATTCACACTTAATTAGATGAAATTAAGTTAATGTTGACCACATCGATCGAGACCCAAATTTTATCAAAATTAGATGAATTTTTTACCATATCCTTATTTAAATATGCTGATCACATCTGACGGTCAAAATTTAATATTTTGAATTTTAGACATTGGAACCACAACATGCCTACTAATGTGGTATAACTTGTTTAGTGGCTTTTTGCAATTGTATGCATTTGTGAAGCAACTATATCTTGTAAATAGAATTTTTCAAATCTGTTCGCATGTTCTTTTTATTTCGTTAAGAATCAAGTAGATAGACAAGGAAATAAACTCCGATTTTCTTTACAAAATAACCGAAAGAAAAACCGATATAAACCAGAGAAAAACCAAACCGAACTAAACCGAACACAATTGGTTTTTGAAAAAAAAAGTGAAAAACCAAACCGAACCAAACCAAATAAATAGAACGGTTCGGTGTTCGGTATCACCTATAAACCGCACCATTCACACCGATTAACACCCCTAGATGAATTGGTGGTGGAGATGAGGGTTCATTATAGGGGTTTTGTGAAATCGGGTGAGAATGAGGTGAGTTGTAATTAGGAATTGATGGAAAAGTGGTGGTCAGTGGCTGCTGATGAGAAATGGGTTGCGAGTAAGGTGATGGGTGGAGCCAATGTACCTGAGGGGGAGAAATGTATGGAAATTGATGAGGCAACATATGGCCATTGATGAGCGTTGCAGAGTGGTGATGTTGCGGTGGTGGGTAAGGGTTTGGGTGTGTGAAATGTTGCGGTGGTGGGTAGGAGTTTGGTTGGGCGAGATTTATCTGCATATGAACTTGGGTATAGTAGTTAACCGGAAGCTGATAAGCAGAGCCACAGTAATGGCTACCAGTGAAACCACCGCCATAATCCATTGGACTCATTGGAGACAGGCCCAGATGTGGGCTCTGATACCACTTGTAACAATCCTGATAATCGTTACCATGAAAAGCCATTGATGCAGAAGAGAAAGGAAATAAAAGCTAAAAGAACTAAAGAAAATATTAAAACTCAATATTCATCAATTCCTTACAACCTATCATCTTACCCTTATATAGTAGGAGGATAACCCTAAAACCCGTTTACAATATCACTTGGATCCATCAGCCCATTACATAGCAAAATAGGAGGCCCAAACCGCTAAGTAACTTGTCTAGAATCATAACACTGATCATGAAGGTAAAAAAAGATTCGTTCAGTTTTCGCTCGAAGATTCCGTCGTCGTCGAGAAGATGACACACTCTGATGTCGACCGGTGGCTAAAGATGGCCACTCAAGATTATGTGACAGAGTTAAGGCTCTCTGTGGAACCAACGTATTCACAGGGGTGTATGATTAGGTACCAATTTCCTCCTGCTTCTTTTGATGTTGGATCCTTGGTTGTATTGAGCTTAACAAATTGTATGTTGGATCAAGCCTTGATACAAAAGGACACAACTTTCTTTCGCCCAAAATCGCTCAGATTGTGGTACGTTTGTTTGCATGGGGTACTCGAGGAGCTTCTTTTTAGATGCCCTTTGCTGGAGAATTTGGATTTGAAAGGCTGTGAAAAGTTACCACATCTTGAGCTTTGTGATGTTCCACATCTGAGGAATGTTGTAGTCATGCATATAAAAAAATTTCACCTACACACCCTCAAGATTCAAGCACCCAATCTCGAATCTCTTGTTTATATCATGACAGAGAGAATGTTGGTACTGGGACAGAAGACCATTGAAGTATGTTGTAGAAATCTAAAGAAGTTGGAGATAAATCACGAAGGCTCGTTTATTAGATACAAATACATCGAGGAGGTTGTTCGCAGATTCCTAATTCTTGAAGACTTGATCATGGTTGCTAGACGTTTAGAACTGGATTACAGTGATGAGATCAACACTAGAAATCATCTCAAAATATCAAGTCACTCGCTCACTAAATTAAAGTTAGTTGGAGATCTAGACACTTATTATGATGCAGACGGCATCATCATAGATGCTCCAAATCTTGTTTCTTATGAACACCACAGTTGAAATATTCCAACCTTGAGTTCGATCAAATCTGCCAAACTAGAGAAACATATTGTCTGCCTGTCTGGATCATATATGGACACTGTACGGTTTTGCTACTTGCGAACATATTTTGGCAAATTTCCACCACATATAGCACGATCTTCGTCAGTGTTAAAAATTTGTTCTCCAGCAAAAGTAGTAAGTCTTCAACATACAGGCTTTTCTATTTCAAATGTTCATCAAGTGCGTCAAGAAATAACTATGTTTAATTTCTCATCACCGAACTATATTGATTTGTTCATTGGAGGAGGATATACGTATTTCACAAGAGAATCTAAACAAAGCAATTCTTCCACGGCCAAAAGTCAAGGAACTGGCTCTCGATCTGGTAAGTACTGTTACTTATCTTACAGATTATGCAACAATTGTTGAGGGCTTACTATGGAGTTGCCAACCAATGCAAATACGAGTGCAGTTGTCACCTGGCTATGACTCTGTCAACAACTTTATAAAGGTAAAATTTCTATATTGCGTATATTAGTAATACATGTGTTTTTACTTATTTATATAGGAACATACGGCTCTTTATATGTACTAAAGTGCAGAATTGAGCTGATTACCCGTACATGTTTTTGTTGTGATTTTTTCAGTTCGTGCACGAAAGATTAATGGATGGAGAAGCCGAGAAGGAAAGGCACGCTGCTGTCGAAAAACTCACATGAAATGTTGGCGGCATTTCTTAAAGTCAGTTACGCTCGAGAGTTTTATCATCAAAGGACGGGAAAAGACAGTTATAAAATGAATTTTCTACCATGGACTTGATTGATCTTGAGGAAGCTTCAGAGGCAACCTTTGCACTACAATGGTTTGAATAAGATGCAGGCACCGCGACATGCAGTTTGACTGCCGTGATAATTTGAGCTAGACAATGTGAACAACTGGAATGATCAGAGTTTGATTTTTTTGAGAACTGAACTTTTTGGAAATTTCATAGACTTAGTGATTAATATTTTGTTCACCCCTCATAAATAGTGATTGATTTAACAGATATTTAAACTATCTTTTATATTTAAAAGTTAGAAGAATAGATTTCCAAACTTAAACGGCATAAATAGTCTTCATTGGCAGATTTTGTCTTCCTATGTTTCAAGTGATGTAAATCGAAGGGTACTAATAGGTGGTTGTTGGTAATGTATGCAGCTAGCCCCAGCATGTATGTGTAGAACAAGAATCTGAAAACAAACGAGAATGCAGACACATGTACAAATAAAATGTGATTTATTGAATATCAAGCGCGGGGTTACAATCTTTGTGAACTCCTCTGATTCTATCTCCGTATATGACTTGGCTCAAGGGTGACATGCACTTGATCTTGAGAATTTGAGTTTGATTTGGATTTCGATTTGATGAAGAACGAGCGATTTAGCTGCTTGATGATTCTTCATGGACTTGAGTTTGGATTTGGATTTGATGAAGAACGAGCGATTTGGCCGCTTGATGATTCTTCGTGGACTTGAGTTTGAATTTGGATTTGATGAAGAACGAGCGATTTGGTGGCTTGACGATTCTTCCTGGACTTGAGTTTGGATTTGGATTTGATAAAGAACGAGCGATTTGGTGGCTTGACGATTCTTCGTAGATTTGATGATCTTCGTGGACTTGATGATCTTCGTGGACTTGAGAGACTTCGGGATTTGTCGAGAGTGATATTGTTAAAGTGATTTTCTCTCTTCTTCTCCAAGCTTCAAAAAATCTCCCCCTCTCTTTATGTTGAAAGGGGTATTTATAGTGTCAAAGTTTCTATTTTTTAGAATATTTTAATGACACTAAAAATAATAAATTCTTTAATTGTATAATTAAATCAATATTATTTTCTTATTAATTTTAAATTAGTTATCCTCATAACTAAATTAATCAGAAAATAATTGACTTAATTATAACTGTTAAGGAATTTATTAATTTAATCAAATGTCTGATTAACATTTCGAATCGTCATTGACATTCAATTTTCGGAATCACGAGTTTTGATTACGATCATCCGTTTATGTGCTGACACGAGTTTTATTCAGATCCGCACTAACTTTGTTGACTTTTAGCCACGTGTGCAATTTTGTCGGGCTCTTGGTCGATTTAATTTTTTAACGAAAATAATTTATCTCATTAAATTTCATGTGTCTACAGTATGATTTAAATAAAAGAGAACTTCCATGCTTTTACTGCTTTGATCACAAGTATGTATTCCGAAGAAAGGAAGCATCGATCTCAATACTTTTTATTTATTTTGGATCACATGAATATGAAATTACATGAGGGAAAAATGGTGATTAATTACCAGGCTGAAACATTATAGCATTTGCTATAAGCTGCCTTGGTCCTGCCTTTATAAAATCAACTCAGCTCCTACTTTCTGCAAAGCCACAAACTAAAATTCTCCCCAAAAACACCACCACATTCCTATATAATTCAGCATTCTAATATTTTCTTTCATGTCAAACAGAGAAATAACTCTATACCAAAAAAAAAAGAGTACGGAAGGGTGGTTAACACAATTACACAGAAGCTGAGAATTATTGTGGCATTGAAGGCAAGGCCATAGACAATCTGTTTGATGAGTGGAAGAACAGTAGGTTTGTCAATTCTGTAAAATTCGTCTTCTCCCTGCACACAGTGAAGCCAGTCAAAACAGCCAGGAAGTGAGACAATTAAAGGCCTTGAGCACAGTGAATGAGGCCTTTGTGAAGGGTTGATGTCACAGGCCTAGTGTCATCAATCTAGGGTTTGATTACGTACGTTTCAAGCTTGCGCTTTGTTAGGGGCCTAGGGTCACAAATCTCCCATTAGGTCAATTCAAATTAATTAAAGGCAAGTTTGCATATTAACCACAAAAGATAGGGTAGCAACCCTAGCTTCGAAATCGTAACTTTAGCATATAAATAGAGAGTTCTAGTTAGAATTTAGGGCTCCACTAAATACAGTTCACCAGCGTCTTTCGAATTGATCGACAGTCGATTTTCATTCATCAACAAGATGTTATATCCATGTGCCTAGCTAGGTTATAAAGATAGATATCGAAGATATGGATCGAATATCCGAGCTGCTGGAAACCCACAAGGAGATAATCCTCTTTGCCATGCCAACTACAGATGCAATCCGTTTGAGCCTCTCGTCGAAGCATTGGCACGGCGTATGGAACTCTGCTTGGAACTCGCTGCCATTTATTCATATTAATTTAGAGGACTCAACTTTCACGGATGATTTCTTCAGAAGTAGACTCCGTGAACATGAAGATCAAAAGAGAATCGTTCAGCTCTGGCTCGAAGATCCCGTCGTCGTCAACAAGATGACACTCTGATTGTCACAATCCCGAAATTTCAAGTGTTAACTCAAAATCGAAGCCATGAAAAACTCTAAAATAATCTCAATAAATCAAAATCATTTTATAGTCACAGCATATCATTACTGAGATCACAGTACATCTCAGTCGAATTGATTATTATAATTCCAATTTATAATTCAAGCATTATATCAAATGGAAATGTAAAATCCTCTCAATCCTCACCACAAAATAAAATCAAGAAACTTCGAAATCTTCATAGTAGTTCTCTAATTCTGCTAATCCACACTTGCAGAACCCAGTAAGCTTTGCAGCTCGTATGAGTAAGACAACAGTATAACACACATAGTAATACAAGAGAAAAATACTGAAAACATTTAATTATAAATGTACTCATGAGTCACAGAACGGCCCATCTGGTTGTCCAATAATATCTGAAAATATAAGTGCTCATGAGAAATCGGGCAACCCATATGTTTACCCAAATACATTTATAATACGGGTACTCATGAGACCCAGGTACTCATCTGTTACCCCTCATACAGTACGCCGTCAGACATTAGGCAACTTATCTGTCACCCAATATCTAAAAATATGGGTACTCATAAGTAGGTAACCCATCTGTTACCCCTCATGCAGTACACCGGAAGACAGACTAGAGCTCTAACTGAATCGTAACTGTCGCCCGACCAAGGCTAAGTTTCGACATGCCAACACGTCCGAAGACAGAAAAACATTTTAACATAACTCAGGTTAAAACCACGTACAATACATTCCTCACATGTTATTGCACAAAAAGACAAGCGATTCATGCTTAAATAAAATAAATATCAGTGCTATAAATAAACTCATTTGAAATATATGTATGACAATATATAATATAGCAACTCATATATATGTAACGATTTTACCATTTCTACACATACACAACCCACTATATTATATACATATCATAGTTTAATCCTTTAAAATAAAGTGTAATTATGAATCACTGCCAAGGGTAGACTCGTCATAGTGAGATTTACTAACCTTATTTTCCTGGACGTAATTTTCCACAATACCGAAATCAAATCCTTTACTTGTTTTGTCGATCACCTAGATTGGATAAAATGTGGTTAAAAACGTTACGTAAAACCTCAAATGCCGAATCAGTACTATTGTTTTACTATTCAGCAATTTCCGGTTTTTATGTAATTACTATTCATGTAAATACTATTCATGTATTACTGTTCATGTACATACTGTTTACGTATTCATGTACACTAATGTACTATTCCATCATAAATATTGTTCTAGTAAATACTAATCACCGATTTACTTTTCAGAAAATTACTTTTACGATTACTATACATAAATTACTTTTACAATTACTGTACGTAAATTACTTTTACATTTTTACGGTACATAATTATTTTTAACATTTACCGTACAGAAATCACTTTTACAAAAATTTACTGTTCACGCGCCACTTCCAAAACCAGCGCGTAGCTCGCCCGCCGCCGCCCAAAACCCTTCATTTTCTTCCCCTCCACCCTTCCACGGCCTAAGGCCGTCTCTAGCCCATCTCACTCTCCCTCACGCGCCGCCAAGGGCGGCGGTATGTACCTCCCCTCCTCCTCCTCTGAAACTCCTAAAATCAACACAAAATCTACACACAATATGTACAACAATAGAATAAATGCATTTTCACACCTAGATTGGACCTAGGACCGCCGGGAAGTCGCCGAAGGAGCTCGAGATGCCGACAGGGTCAATTTTCGGGGAGGATGTGATGCGGCTTGATTCGAGTCTCAAATCAATCGCAGAAGGCACCGGGGGTGAGGGGTGGTGGAGAGGGACTATCGTCGAGTGCTTGCGTCGCCGGAGACGGAGCTTGGACGACGGCATAACGCAGGAGCTTCCAGTCGTCGATCGAGCTTCGTTGCGGCGAGCGGAGGCGTGACGCGTCCGAGGGTGGCAGCTGGAGACCGTGCGGTGCCTCAGGGACCGGCGGTGAGAGCCACGGAGGCCTGGGTTGTGAGATCGCCGGAGGCGATTTGAGAGAGAGAAGGTCGGGTGAGAGAGAGGGGGAGGATGGGTTTTTGTTTTAGGAAACCCTAATTCCCTAAAAATTCATTTTATACTTTTTCCAAAATCGAAAACTAACTTCCGTCGCTAATAACTTTCACATACGACGTCCGATTAGAACGCGTGATGTGTCCACGAAATTGTATCGACGAGCTCTACAACTTTCGTGAAGGAAGTTTTCGGAAACGAGCAACGGTGTAAAAGTCGACTCCCGCGTCGCGAAAACGTAACGTTTTTCCAATTTAGTTTTCCGAAGACGGTTCTGTTTTCGATTTGACATCGTCGTGAAGCGAAAGAAAATGTGATTTATTAAATTCTCCAAGTTTATTAAATTCTAAGAATTCATCCAAATTGAACCCGAAAAATCGGGTTATTACACTGATGTTGACCGGTGCCTAAAGATGGTCACTCAAGATTATGTGACAGAGTTAAAGCTCTCTATGGAACTAAGGTACCGATCGATTAAGTACCGATTTCTTCCTGCCCCTTTTGATGCTGGCTCCTTGTTTGTGCTGACCTTGAAACATTGTATGTTGGATCAAGCCTTAATCCAAAAGAATACAATCTTCCGTCGCCTGAAATCGCTCAAATTGTGGTATGTTTATTTGCATGGGCTATTCGGAGAGCTCCTTTCTAGATGCCCTTTACTGGAGAATTTGGATTTGAATAGCTGTGAAAAGATAACACATCTAGAGCTTTGTGATATTCCATATCTCAGGAATTTTGTCGTCGTGCATACAGTACACACTTGCAAGATTCAAGCACCCAATCTTGAATCTCTTGTTTATCGTGACCATAATTGAATGGCACAAGTTGAACCTTGAAGGAGTATGCTGCAGAAATCTGAAGAAGTTGGAGATAAATCATGAAGGCTCTTCGATCAGCAACAAATACATAGAGGAAGTTATCTGCAACTTTCCTTTTCTTGAAGACTTAAACTTGGTTGCTAGCATTTTTGAATCGGAATACGACGATGAGATCAAAACTTCAAGTGTCAAGATATCAAGTCGCTCCCTCACAAAATTATCAATTGGTGGAGAAATTGATGATGATGCAAACAACATCATCATCGATGCTCCAAATCTTGTTTCTTTTGAACACTACGGTGATTATATTCCACCCCCGGTTTTGATCAAATCTGCCAAGCTAAAGATACATAGGCTCAGTCTCTGTCTCACTGATTCATCAATAATAATTTCTGAATGCGCTCTCTACTTGCGAGAACATCTTGGCAAAGTTCAACCACATGTAGCAAAATCCTCGGAGTTGATAATATATTCTCCTGACGACGTAGTAAGTTAATTTTCTCTTTGTATCAAGTGCGTCCAGAATTGACTGTATTTTATTTCTTACCTCACTATGTTTCTTCTGTGCAAAAGAGAATTAAATCAAGAAAGCTGCGAAAGAAAAGACTTCCTCCGCGGCCAGAAATCAGAAAACTGTATCTGATAAATCTTCCAAAGTCTCGTATAGATAGTGAAGCTTTCATCGACGGCTTACTATGGAGCTGTAAACCAATGCAAATACGGGTGGAGTTGTCACCTTACCGTTAAATGTGTGTTTTTTGGGTATAAAGGACATTAAAAAGGGTACGGGTGCTATCATTCACCTACTAGAAAGTATTATGTCACTATGGATGTTACTTTATTTGAGGACATGAGCTATTTTACCTCTTCTGATACTGTTCTTCAGGGGAGAATTCATATTTTGAAGAACTGTATCATTGAGAGGGGAAGACAAGTAAGCCAGTATATATGGTGACAGGTTCAATTGAGATTACCAATGTGTCAGCTACACATGCACCACTAGATGATTCCAGTGTAGTCACTCTAGAGATTCATGTACAAGAAGATGACAACACAACGGTCCCTCATGTCTCCCGTACTATTGTTTATACATCTGACAAATACTCTCATGGTACGGAAGATCACTCATCTGAGGTTAGTCATTCTATTTGGGCTAATACTAGTGAGCCTAATAGTAGACAATATTTCTTGCTAAATAGGTCTACTCGGGGTCAGCCAACAAAAAAATATGAACCTACCCTTAAGGCTAAAGCTAAGTATCATGTAACTTTTCATATGCCTCTATTAATAAAGTACGTACTAAACAAGTAAACATCGTGCAGTATGACTGCATAGGATGAGATTCATGAGATGGCTCTTTCAATATCGGTGCAAGATACATGTTTTCATGTATTCATCCATAAATGGATGTTTTTTGTTGCATATTTCAGTTCGTATACAACATGCTAGTGGATGGAGAAGAGGAACCACCCTGCTGTCAAGAATTTCTCATCAAATGTTGGCGGCATTTCTTAAAGTCCGTTACGCTTGAGAGTTTTATTATAACCAAAGATGGGAAGAAACATTGTTATAATAACGAAAATTCCACCATGGATTTGACTGATTTCGAGGAAGCATGGGATGAAACCTTTACACTACAATGGTTTGATCACTTGGAAGCAGCTGCAGGCATTGGTACATGAACTTTGAATGCATGGATAGTTTGAGATGGACATTGTCAGGAGTGTACAAGTATAATGTGGTTTAAATCGATTTTTGGAATTTGCTAGAATTTTTGACAATTATTTGGTTCGCCTTTAACTCATAATCAAGTAGCGATAGAACTAAATTTCCTAACTCGAAGGATGCTAAGATATCATATATGACCTTCATTTATCATGGCAGATTTTGCTCTACAATTTGTGATTGATCATCACAAATTACATCTTTATCATGGCAGATTTTGCTCTACAATCTGTGATTGCTCATCACAAATTACATATTTAATAAATATAAGGGCACATTTCATATTTAATAATGTCTTGCATCACGAGAATGTATGATCTAATTAAAGAACTTTGCTACACTGCTTTGATCACAAGGATGTAGTATTCCGGAAAAAGGAAGCATCTCGATACTTGTATTATTTTGGACATGAAAATGGAATTACATAAGGGAAAATGGTAATTTGCAGGCCGAAGCAGTATAGCATTGGCCGCTTACAGGTCCTGCTTTTATACAATCAACTCAACTCTCTTACTTTCTGCAAAGCCACTAAATAAAACTCACCACAAACACAAGATTCCTGGGGTGAAAGTGGGCAGAGCAGAAAGGTGCAGGAATAAGATGAAAAAATGCGAGTTTTTAGTCGGAACATAAAGAGTAGAGTGCCAAAAAGTTAAAACGCTCGGGTTTCCTGAGAAAATCTCAGGACTCATCATCTTCAAGGTACTGTGAGTGAGAAGCGGCAATAAGGGCAGCTCCAATTCCAGAACCATCATTAGAGTGTTCAATAACTATAGATGCACCGGCTTCCTCTCCAAGCAATTCTCTTAAGGTATTCTCCATGCACTTACTATATTCAGTGTAGTGCTCAAACAATCCACCATCTAATGCTATAACTGTCTTCTGTTTTTCCCCATCCCTGAAGACATCTCTTCCCAGCTTTTTCAGAACCCCCAAGATTCCAGCAGCAGCAAGGCGAGCCCCACGTGTGGCAACAATATTGCACAGCTCAACAATAAGTTTCCTCACTTTAAGAGAAGTATTTGATATCTGAAATAGAATAAAAGATATTTCAAAAACTTTAAATCTACAGACTGAATAAAGTAGTTTGGCGACAACATTTCTGAGTGATCAATGCAGTAAAAAAAGAGTATTGGCAGCAAAATTCAACCTCAGCAGAACACCAAAAATTAATAAAAGATCGCTACAACTTCACTAGATAGAACATACTTTATCATCAAGACATACAGATGATGCAAGTTACATCATGGTGAAAAGGTGAAGTCAATTTAATAAGGTGTAACTCGAGACAGCCTAAAAAAGATATACCTTTAATATCAGTTAACTCCATACAAATGATGCAAAGTACTAATTATGGTTTAAAAAATCAATATAATAAGGTTTGACTTGACACCAATTGAATTTCGATAATGTGAGAAGTTAGATATACTTCCAATATAAATTCACTGGATATTACACATTTAACGATGAAGACAAATGATGCAAAGTATAAATCATGGTTATGTGAATTTATTTCACAACAATTGAAACTCTCTACAGCCTAAGGGGTTAGATTATACCTCCAATACATTCTTCAATATGTCCCGTACAACTTTAAGATCGTATGAAGTGTCATGATGCATTGCGGACATGTCAGGTGTCCTGTGTGATTCACATTTCACAAATTATGTACTGCAAAAAAATAAAAGGACCGGAGGCATAAAATCTAATAATATAAAGGAAGTTTAATGACTTAGATCTGAAGAGAAACAATATGCAGACAAAAGCAACATATACAGCAAAGACTACATAATAAGCTCAAGAGATAACCTCAAAATGAATGGAACTTTTAATTTTGGCGGAACAGTATCACCAAATATGGAAGCCTCTTCAGCGATCCTATGAAGAGCTCGGCGAACGATTTCTCCCAAATACATTCCAGAAATTATCTTCTCAAAAATCTGAGGACTCGAGAAATTAATATACATGCAGTGTCAAGTATTTTCAGAAGGTAGAAGTTGAAGCAAAATTTCAGAAGTCCAAAAAGAACAATCACCTGTTCGCCCGGATTTAAACTTTCAGTGTCCAATGAATGATCATAATCCGTTAATGGAAGATGTGCAGACCTGAAGTTGCCCCACTCCATGTTGATAACCTAAGGTCCATATACATTCATTACTCTACAAAGCTAACTTACTACATATACCTGTACTACCATAATGGTAAAATAGAAAATAAAAAAATAATAGATAATAATAATTATAATACAGAAATATCAGATTGTAAGTAGTCAAAGTGTGTGACGGAACTGCTAACCATGTCTCCAGATTTAGGTAGAAGGCCATGCCATTTTGGTATGGCATGTGCACGTTCAACATATGCTGCATTTGTCCCAGTACCTAATATCACAGCTGCAACAACATCATTATTGTTGTATATACCTCCGGCCAATGTTCCAACCGTGTCATTAACCTGGTGGAAGAAAGTATTCACTATCACCCAACTTTGATGTAAAAAATTAATATGAAAAAGCCCAAGACATAAAACTATTGAATAGGATCAACGTGAAGGTCCTTAATTTTTGGTTTAGTGCCCTTAAATCATCAAAAAAGCTTACCAGAGCGGACACGCGCATATCAAGGCCTTCTTTTTCAATTGCTTTACTCAATTCAGCCACAACATCTCTGCCAACCTAATCATCAAGCGATTAAAGTTAATAAGGATGAAGTAAAGGCAAACAAAGAGGTCTTGTGATTTTAGACCACGTTTTTAGATGATGAACATGGAGAGAAACTTCACTAACTAAGAGTGTCAAGAACAAAACGAGAACTTCACAATTTCTAGTATTTGAGGATGATGAGGCCAGTATATTACAGGAATTCACCAAATTGAATAACCCTACAAGCTCACTTAACTATGTACCACGACTTTTAGCACATAAGAGGATGCCGGCTATCAGGGTGGCATGAGCCCAAAATATAATATGTTGACGATGAACCTCAGACGGAAAAACACCACAGGAACTTTTGATATATCAGACCGATACTGTAGTATGTCTTTTTTATGCCAAAAAGCTATGCAACTCTCAAGTATGCACCAAAAAGAAAACGTCCCCTTTTGGAATTCTAAAGGGCACACTCAAGTAAAAGGATGTGCTTTGAGTCCTATCAAAGCTGCTAAAAGCAATTAATAGATGAAACTACTGTTAAGCAACAATTTCTGAAAACAATACATGGAAAGGAAATATTAAGAAGGATTCTCTCTAGTCTTCCTTCACATACATAAACAATTAGGGAGAAGTATACACAATATCAGAAGAAAAGACCACGTTGTGTTCTTTAAAGTTATGAAAGCAGATCTAATTGCATGAGCAGGAGTATCAGACATCTGTACAGATTTATTTCTTCAGCGTACAAAGGAGATGAAAGACCTAGAAAGGAAAGACAAAGATGAACTCCCACTGTGGGTGTATGGTCCGTGCTCTACCACTAGTGATTTGAGAGGCTCCACTGTAATTTATCAGATTCTGGCCAGCATACTTCATTTTAATCAATTCCATTTCTGATGAACCAAATACAACCGAAGACACAATATGACCAGAAAACTTATGACACAAATTTAAGAGCATCACAAGGACTGACTTATTAGGTACTTCATGCATCCTTTATTTGTAATATAAATTCTATAGTAAAAACAAACTTGATTTTTCAGTCACATATGACAACTAATCACAAAGGAAATGGACCTGACACAATCATATCGTATGACTATGCACTCAGTGCTCTTCTTTTGGATCTTTCCATGAAAGAGTTTACTTCTTTTAATAAGGGAAACAGATATTACAGAATATAAAAGGAGCGAAAGTAATGAGGACTGTACTGTATCATCTATAGAGAAGCCTTTCGTCCACTTAATTAGAGTCCCAGAATTAATTGACGTTTGCTGCACAGGGAATGAGAAGGTAAAACCTAGTTCTCTCTGCCTGCCAGGAGGGAGTTGATATTCTGGACCTTCTTTACCGACAAATTTAGCAAGTTCTGCTGCAATGAATTCAAACAGTGCCTGAAATCACAATCAGCTCTTAGACTTCCCTTATGTAAACCATGAATTACAGTGGTATTAATTACTTCACAACTTACTTCTGAAGTTCCAGTCATCAGACCTTCTGGAATTGACACCTCTGTGAATTCCTGATTAACAAGTCCACGACCCTTTCCCCCCAATTGAACCCGCAGCACACGGAAGTTTGTTCCTCCGAGGTCCAATGCATAAAACAACCCTTTCTCATTCCTGAAATATGCATAAAGAAACGATAGGCATTGAGCGTCGGCGTATCTCAAGGACAACTATTTAACCAAAGTCAAAGTTAAACAAAGCTAAAACGTAAAGCATATAGCGTCAATCACAATTTGGCTGCAGAAAAGTTCAACAAATGGGCACATATGATGCATCTGTCGATTGTCAACAGACAACGGCAAAAATAGGGTTTGCCTATACATTTGCTCCGGCACACTTTCTACAGCAAGATCTCTCGGAAACATCAACATGAGAAAACAAACAAATCCACACATTTTTGGCATTGGTATGATAGCTCAACCCATCTAATCACAAAGAACGAAACCTCATATAAATAAAGACCACCAAAACAGAGTAACAAATCACAAACAATCGGATCAAGAACTGATCTTCCAATCCAAACAGATCAATCCCAAACATAAAACACATCCCGCATCGGAGATCATCACTAATCCGATCGAGCTCATATTCACATTGCAAATCCAAAAGCACTAATTCATTCGAGAGATGCATCAATATATATTACCCAGTGGGGAGATTATCGACGTAGCTGATGATCATCTTGAGCTTGCTGCCACCCTCGGAGGCGAGACCGGCGTGCATCTCGACGGTCATGGCGTCGGCGACCTGTTTCAGCTTTGAAATGGGGGTCCCACACTTCTCCTCCAGCTCCTTGACGATGGCGGTTGCTTTGGACCACTCGCCGCAGCCCCGCATGCGCTGACGCACAAGCACAGCCGCCGCCACCGTCACCACGGCGGCGCCGCACACGATCATTACCGCCTTCTTCCCCATGATACGATGAATCGGTTTGGTTTTGGTTGGGAGTTGTTGTTCGGGGAGAACGAGGAAGGAAGAAAATGATGAGAATGAAAGTCGAGGTTTGTTTGGTTGGGAATTATAAGTGGGAAATTCAGCAAGTTTTAAGTAACCGTTTGAGTAGGACCTTCCATATTTGGAATTTTCACTCAAAATTTCTTTCTTTTTTTTTTTTCTTTTCCTTTTGGCTTTTAGTTACCCCATAGGCTTTTACTCGGCCCAATCTGCGAGAACTCCCGTCAAAACCTGCTTTTGTAGATAGAGGGTCGGGCTTAGTTTAGAAGTTTGAAACCTGGTCCGATCCGCCAAAAGCCCGCAAGGCTCAGTCTGTAAAAATCCGCCAAAAAATAAAATATTATACATGCATATATTATATTATACATATATCAATTATATGTCTTTTTTGGTAATAATTATACATAAAATATCATATATGTTAATAATACTAGATTTAAAATTTTATATATCTTTATATTATAATTGTATACTAAATTTAAAATAAAATTGTAGCATTATGAAGCAATTGTATGAAGTATATGAAGTAAACTTCTTGAAATTAATCGACACCAGCTGATGTTATCGGTACTAATATTTAGGGACTTAGTTAAAACTTCATCTAATTAGGACATCGTCTGACCGTCAGAATTTCTGGTAAACCGAAAACACCACTAATATGCCTTAAGGGATGACTCATTACCAAGAAGGCGTTCGCATCTATGAAATCATCTAATTTTTGTCACCGATCATGCGCGGTCGAACTGAGGAAACACATTTGGCAAAGCCCCGGTCAATAAGGTTTTAATATGTCAAAATGCCTTCTTTTTTTGTTAACCGTAGGTACGGACAGTCAAACTATGTCCAAAATGAACGAAATTTTTACAGGGTCCCTAAAATATATATATATGTATATATATATATATCGATTACATATGCTGGTGTCGATCGACTGTATTTAGAACCGGAGTTGTCGATCGTCAAGGTGTCCACTAATGTATTATAACTTTTTTTATACTAGGTTTAAACTAAAACTATCGCATTATAAAGTGACTATATGAAGGAAAATTTTCGGGATTAATCGACACCAGCTGATGAGATCGGTACTTATATTTAGTGACCCCATAAAAATTTCATCTAATTCGGGCTTTGTTTGACCGTCAGAATTTCCGGTAAACCGAAAACACCACTAATATGCTCTGAGGGATGACCCATTACAAAGATGCAAACGCCGAAAGTTGTTTCCATTTTTGAAATCACCTAATTTTTCTACCTATCGTGCGTGGTCGCACTGAGAAAACCCATTTAGCAAAGCCCCGATCAATGGGGTTTCAATATGTCAAAACGCCTCTTTTTTTGTTCAAACCATGTCCAAAACGGATAAAAATTTTACAGGGTCCCTAAATATATATACCGATCACATCTGCTGATGTCAATCGACCATATTTTAAACTGGAGTTGTCGATCGCCTAAGTGTCCACTAATGTATCATAACTTTTATATTAGGTTTAGAATAAAACTATCGCATTATGAATGAACTATATGAAGGAAACTTCTCGGGATCAATCGACACCATCCGATGTGATCAGTATATATATTTAGTGACCATTTTAAAATTTCATTCAATTCGGACCTCGTTTAACCGTCGGAATTTCCGGTAAACCAAAAACACAACTAATATGTCATAAGAGATGACCCATTACCAAGATGTGAATACCAAAAGTTGTTTACATATTTGAAATCACCTAATTTTTGTCACCAATCGTGCATGGTTGCAACGAGGAAACCCCGGTCAATGGGATTTTATTATGTCAAAACGACTTTTTTTTTATTAACTGTAGGTACAAACGGTCAAACCATGTCCAAAACAGATGAAATTTTTACGAGTTCCCAAAATATATATATCGATCACATATGTTGGTGTCGATCGACCATATTTCGAATTGGAGTTGTTGATCACCGAAGTGTCCACTAATGTATCATAACCTTTATATTATGTTTATTATAAAACTATCGCATTATGAATGGACTATATGAAGAAAACTTTTCGGTATCAATCGACACCATCCGATGTGATCAGTATATATATTTAGTGACCATTTTAAAATTTCATTCAATTCGGACCTCGTTTGACCGTCGGAATTTTCGGAAAACCAAAAACACCACTAATATGTCATAAGAAATGACTCATTACCAAGATGCGAATACCAAAAGTTGTTTACATATTTGAAATCACCTAATTTTTGTCACCAATCGTGCATGGTTGCAACGAGGAAACCCATTTGGCGAAACCCCGGTCAATGGGGTTTTATTATGTTAAAATGCCTTTTTTGGATGATCGTAGGTATGGACAGTCAAACCATGTTCAAAACGGACGAAATTTTTACGAGGTCTCTAAATATATATATCAATCACATTTACTGGTATCGATCGACAATATTTCAAAACTAGAATTTATTAGTAACTTTTTTTTAAGAATGTTTTCTAATAATTCTGTTATTGTTCCAAAAAAAATAAGAGTATTGTGTTTTTTTTTCTAATACTAGTCTGCAAGGCCGGACTCGGCCCGCAAAACTCCTTACCTGCATAGTTTTACATATTGGTGAAAGAAAATGATTAATCGACCAGAGTTTTTACTTTGTAGAGTGGATTACAATGTGTGTAAGATGAAACTTGGGGCAGAGCTTTACAATGTGTTTACATGTCTCTTCGAAGATGCAAATAACATAAACAAGAGATAGCCAAAGCTAAATACATCATATGGTACAAAATCATACAAAATGAACCGCTCATAAAACCATGTTAAAGAGAAGAAAGTGAAAACAATCTGTACTTGTAAGTTAACATAACAATTGTTATCTTATAAACTCACATCTTTATTTTGATCCTAATGCTAGTGAAAATCTGAACTCAGGACCTCCATTCAGTCCATTGTATTCGCTAGACCGCTAAGGCATAACATTTCACATGTGCAGTAATAACGTTGTCCTCTTCCCATGATAATTGGTAGAAAGGAACGGATACATTGGAATTTTGTGTGTAACTTGATTTGTAACTTCTCACTGTTACTTCCCAAAGCATTCTCATCTTCCTGAATCCTTAGATTTGACCCCTTCCAAGTAAGACAGTAATTTCTACACGTATTTTGGTACTAATCAAGGCTCAAATAAACCAGTGTAACACAATTACCAACATTTTGGGGTTCGAATCTCATAAAAAGGTTTGGCATTTGATGGCAGTCATGGCACTAAAGCGAACTTGCACCTCCACCTCCCGAGTCCCTTGCCAACACATCTAATACCATTGGAGCTCCTATCGCCACCGAAAATATCATAAATTGGTGCATCAGATGGTTACAAGGAATAGGTTCTTAACACTTGTATAGCAACACCTGAAATGATTTACTTTTCTAATAGCAACGAGATGATGATAAATTCGAACCATTACTAAAGCTGTAAAAAGGTAATTTGAGCGCAACCAAGTAATGAGAGAGAGATGAAAGAGACTGGAAATATTTAATATTACCATAACAAAGCAGATAATGTACAAAGATGTCATGAGGATATATATATACACCCTCAGCAGTACCCACATTCACACCCTCATACAGAACCTAACCAGCCTACAACATTAAGAGCATTACAGAGCCACACTCACTAGGGTAAACAAGACACTGGGGATTCTTTGTTTTTTCTTTTTTCTTTTTTTTTTCCTTTTTTTTTTCCTTCTGGATCTGGGATTGTCAAGTTAAAACCACCAGATGATGAAAAGTATATTAAAAAAAAAACCTATATCTGTTTGCAGAAGTTGATGAGTTCTGAATCAGTTGTTTAGAGAGAATCCAGAAGCTCGGAACTTAAGCATATCAGAATGATTCCAAAGCCGTAGAAACATTATACAAGAAGCCACCATCCTCAGTTTGAAGTACTTGATTTGAATGCGAAAGTTTGGATGGACGAGCATGCCTGAAAAAGAATGAAATGAAAGCCAGCAATAGAAAGAACACTTACCCAAGCAGCTGGCTTTCTTCCTTTCTCATTTAAGTCCCACATAATTTCACAGCCAAATTAATATAAGACTAACTTGCTCAGCCAATTGAGGTCAAACCCAACCTGCCATAAATTGCACCAAAAAGAGAAGCATAAAAATAATCAATACATTAAAGTATAAAAAGTGGTATATATAAGAGTTGTAGATGACATGCCTCATCACTGCTTTCTGCACACCTTCCGATCTGACTCCCTCGCTAGGATGAAGTACCATCCCAAATGCAGCATTTAACTTCAAATTAAAAAAGGAGGAAAAGAACAAAGAAAGAAAGAAAGAAAGAAATTAGGTAGAATGGTCACTGCAAAGTCTAATAATGTCAAAGAAAGTAAGAGCAGATTGTATCCACAAATGCCCAACGTTTTAAAGCATGCAGCACAAGTGAGGACTCAAACACAGATCCAGTCAGGACGTGCATTATTGTTTATAAATACCTCAGATGTTGCTACTTCTATGCATTGGCGCATTTGGTCATATAAGTTCTGAGTTCATGAGTGAAAAATCTGAATAACAAAAATAATGCAATAAAAGGCAAGTAAATGAAGGAGCTTATTAAAAACCTCTAATCCTTCTTGCGATCCATTTTGCAAACAATTGCCGTTATCACCAGACATCTTTTCATTCGATTCAACTACCTCCAAACTAAGGGATTTGTCCAAAGTCTCTGGAGAAGCACTTCCCTCTTTGTGAGTGATAATTTCAGGGGATACTGAATCATGGGTCTGAGGGCTAATAGATCGCCGTTTCGGTGGTGATCCCCCACCAAGATCATTCTTCCTCTTCAGGGCTCTCTCACCAGAGCCCGTCGGACTAACGTTATTATCATGCTGCAGGGACACAATTCTAGACGGTTTAGCTCGCTTACAACCATCAGGAAACACATAGGATGGTAGTTGCCTTCTATGAACGTGAGAAACGTATATTTTCATCCCTCGTTTCCGAAAATTGTACATCTCAATTGAGTGTCTGAACTCATCAACAGACCCTCGTATATCAAACCGCTGACCCTGAACCTCTTCACCCTGCTTCCTCTGCAAACCCATATAGAAAGCACTATGTGCATGCTGCTTGGTTGTATCAACATACTCATGAGGATATGGGTGGCATTGTAACATCTCCATAGTATCCCGTTCAATCTGTAAGTGTAAACAAACACCAGAGCTTCTCAAATGCATTGTACTATACGAGAAAGTCCTTATTTCAGCAGAAAAAAAGACAAAAAAACAGACAAAAAAAACCTACTATGTTTGTATTACCAATAGAGTCAATTGCCTCAACCGAGATTCCACCCAGCCTTTCCAAGCACGAAGATCATCCACATCAACTGCAACAATGTCGACCTGGAGATAGTTCTTATAGCTTTCAAAGAACAAATATGGTTCAAACAGAGCAGGCCACCTATATTTATTCAGCTCTATTTCCTGGTTTTAGCACACCAAAAAAAAAAGCTCATTCATCAGTTACAAAGTACAGTCACATATATAAGAAAGGAGGGGAAAACAGAACAAGTACACACCCCACAAATCTTGTTCCCATGCTGAAACTGTTCCATCATGACACGGAGGGTACTTTTAGAAACATTGTAGCTAGAGTTCATACAAGGGTATGCAGGAGTTATAATTGGCATATGATGAGTCCGGTCGCGAGGATTTTTCCGTGGATCCCAAACACTAAAACCAAGTTCATCCTTCTCAATGGCACATAACATGACAGGATTTGGCCATCGCCATTGTGTATAGACTCTAAAAAATCGAGATACCAGCATGCTGGGAACTGCATTAGGATAAAGTTGACAAACTCGGGCAACAAGAAGGGCCCAATTCACACCGCCAAGAAATCCAGTAACCTAAACATAAATCAGTTTTACACATCAGATATAGGCCTTGATGTGAAATACTAGAATAGGCCAAAACATTTCTGAAGTGACAAGCTACTCACATTGGAATACACACCACGCCTTTTCGCCCAAAACTTCAAGCATCGAAGAGTTGTACAGAAATGCTACAACAAATATAAGCCTTAGCTTAGATAAAAATAGCAGGCAATTGAAAAAAAAAACTAGAGATGCACAGAAATTGGTCCACCTCCACATTTGGAACAAGCTTAAGAATTTGATCAGCAACCCTGCAGCCATTAAGACTTCGAACAGTAGGTTCGTCGACATCGTACAACAGAGATACGTCAGAAATGTCCAGGTCCTGTATATTACCCAAAGCAATTAAGCGAAATGGTAGATATAGACAAACTAAAAAAAGAAAATAAGAGCAAGACACTGCATAAAAACATACAAACTAAGAGGCCCTGCTCTCTTAATACTTCATTTTTATACAGACTGTAACAAGACCCCCTCAAGTAATCCATAACTTGCAAAACAGAAGAAGTAGCAAACTTTAATGTAGAAGAACAATTTTGAAGTGCATAAGGGAGATGAAATGAAGGCAAATTAATTTAACAGATAGGATTTAGCCTTGTTAACTAACTCTTATGATCAGGACAAAAACTAATTTTATCAGCCCTCCATATATATATATATGTGTACCTTTTTTGTACTTTGGAAGAAATTAAATTTGAACCCTTCCTCTCTCTCTCTCTTTTTTTTTCTTTCAATTTCGTTCTTCCTCCTTTGTTGTTTTCTTCTCCCTTCTCTTCATTTTTACCATAGACATTCATTAGCAATCCCTGGTCATATTTAGAAAGAGATAATCCAAGACTGGACAGCAATCAAGTCCCCAGCCCAATCCGCAAACCAATAATACATTTTTTATTATTTACTTTTTTTTAATCATTTTTGATGTTAAAGTCAAAGGGAAGAGCTCAGCACTTACTTCAGGTACAACAAGCAAAGAAACGCTTGCGTAAAGGAGATCGATTGATATTCCATCAAACTTAAACCTCATTACAGGAACATGAGCATCTGGAACTGGTTGCAGTTCAGTCACTTCTTCCATTTCAGCAAGTATGTCATGCAATACAAAGAAGAAGTCTTCCTGAAAATAACAAAGTTTATTAAACAGATATATACTGAATACTGAATAATTGCAAGATAATAACAATAAATACATGCGACTGCAATCAGTATTTACCTCACGGTTGACATAAGATGGCCCAACACAATGTGTCGATGTCAGCCCCAGGACCATGTACCTATCAAAAAGGACAACTCAAGTGCATGCCTTTGTAAAAGAGAAAACCATAACGCAAACAAGAGAAAGCATACTTACCCCGAGCCTATAGGAACCAAATGTAAAAATAAGAGCATTTGCTTTCTCAACCATCTGATCTGTGTATCCTCTCAACTGAGTAAGTTGCTTCACCCAGTCCTTAACAATCTACAATCAGAAGACAGAAAAGAAAATACTATCACAAATCAGAAAAGCAGATGTACGATTCAGACTCTTCAATTTTGCAGTAGTCAGTAGATATCTTGGTTACCAAAAACATGAATGCAACAAAGAGTCCTAAAATAATGAGCAAGCCATCACTGTACCACAGGCCAAGCTCAAAAGTGCACCGAAACAAGATCTCAGAGACACCTTCAGATAATCACACCCCATTCACATATGCAAAACCAAACAGTTGCATATCCTATTCTACCATACATTCAAGCGTCAAAAGTTAGCTTTAGTACTTCCTAGTCTAAAAGCTACCACAAAAACAGAAATTTAAACTAGACATCTCAATATTGCACATTTGCAAAACAAATAAATTGAGAGAAAGTCTAATTAATCAAATAATTAACATGAGGCCTTATTGATTAAGTCAAAACTAAAAAAAAAGTTAGCCTAAAGTCTTCATGCAAAAATAGGGAGAATCATAATTGCATCACCTACATTATCTTCTAAATACAAGCATAGAACAAATAATCATGAATATAACCTCCTCATCAAGCTCATTCCAATCCAAACCAATAACTCATACCGACCCGACGACACACAATTCAACTACAGCTCCAATTCCAGCCCAATCAATTACACACTAACCTGCTCGATTCGCCGAAGAACCTCCTCTCTCTTGGCAGCTTCCTCTTCACTCTCATACAGCCCGGCTTCAACCAACATCTGCACAAAAACCAAATTCACTATTACACAAACAGAAATCAAACTCTCCCAATTCAAAATCTCAACGGCCACAAACCTTCTCCAACTCCAGAGTCCTCTGAGTATCGGCCTCGGTGGGCCCGGCCGTCGATAACGGCCTCGTCACCCCGAACTGCTTTGCACTCAATCCCTCCGAGCTCACCATCACAGCATCACAAACCGAAGATCGCAGGAGAAATTCGATTCAAAACAAACAGGGATTGAATGAACCCTAGAATTCTATATAAGGGAGAAGATTGGAGAACCACCGAGTCAGTTGAGGAATGGGAAATTCGAAACCCTAAAGCGCGTCGGAGAGAGAGAGTGTGTGTGATTTTAGGTGGCGGTGGGTAGGATTTTTAGGTATGGTCCGGTTTTTTTTTTTTAAATTTTCTTTGGTGGTTATCTTGATTTTTTTATTTTTTATTTTTCTTTTTTTGGGGTAACGGTGTTAGGTGTTAGGTCTTAACGGTGTTCGTTTTGTATGCGTACTGGAAGCTATAACGGATTCCTTGAGCTTGTGACACGTGGCGACGCAGGGAATACTTAATTACCCCGAGAGCTCGATTATTTGATCTTTGGAATTTACTGAGATTGGTGATGGTGGAGAACCTTGGCCGTAGCACAGACCCTGAGATACAACATCATTCTTCTAGAATTTGTTGAACGACAAGAATAAGTTGATCTCATACTGAAAAGGATAATTAGTTTAAAGAAAAATTTGGGTTTGTTTCATGGTCTACACCTAGCTCTCGTAGGTTAAAGATTTCAAGATTAGAAGTTGAGTCTGATTCTTTAGTGCTTATCAATCTTCTTCAATATGATAATGCGAATCCTCTTGGGACCTTGATAATGAATTACAGAAGCCTGATGTGTATCTTTGATTTTATTGATGTGAAGCATGTCCACAGAGAGAGGAATATGGTAGCTGACATCCTTGCTAAACATAATACCTCTAATGATAGAGGAATATGTATCTTACATGACCCTCCGACGCTGATTTCTAATGTTATGTTGAATGACATTATTGGTCTTTCTAGAACTATAGATTATGACTTGTAGCTCTGACTAGTTTTTTTTCCTTTTTTTATTTAGGCTAATGGTCTCATTTGTACCCAAAAAAGAAAAGGATAATTAGTACTAACTTATAGATTCATAGAGCAAAATAGATATAGGTTTGGGTCTAATTAGTAGGAATGTCTAAGTATCGATTTGGTATGTATATGAATAAAAAATCCCAGAAAAAAATTAGCTAGAAATGTCTTCAAATACTCTTTCACTAGCATTAGCTTTGTGCGTGAAAAAATAACTGTTTTTTAGAAAATTAAATGTAGAGTGCAATTATTATATAGAGAAGTTAGATTTGTAAAATAACTTATTTATCCATTTCTTTTTCAAAATTATTTATTATTTATTAATTTAGTTTTTATAACTATATCCTTTATATATTAAAAGCTGAATTTAATTAACTTATAATCTAAGATTATTAACGTATTTTCACAATTTGGCTTTTACGACTATATCCTTCGTACATAAAAAAACTGAATTTAATTATGGGCCAATTACATATAAGGCAAATCCATGACTCTTATTTTTTAAATAAGGACATCCAAACATTTTTACCCATATAAGGGCATCTCCAACAGTGAGAGTTATTTTAGTAGCTAAATATGATTTAAAATGTACTATAGCTAGTTTGTTAATGAGTTATGCTCCAACAGATACCTAGACTCAAATTGAGCTATAAATTGAACGTTAGAAAATTTAATAAAAAATTATTTTCTCTCTCAACCATAGCTAAATTTAGCTACACCTTTTAGCTAAAGCTAAAGTTAGGTACATTTTAGCTAGGAGAGAAAAGTTAGCACAAATCTAGCCAAATTTCAAAATATTTTTGAAATTGCTAGTCTCTTGGAGATGCCATAAGGTCAGTTTACCATAAAAACAAAATTACAAATTGCCACTAGATTTCAAAAAACACTAAAACCACCACTCTCTCATTTTCGGCGAAGTCTCCGACCCATCTCAGGTGAGTTTCGTCATCTCTAGTCAAACTCTGATGAGTTCTGATTAGCTCCGGCAAGGTCCCGGCCAACTCCGACGAGGTCTCCAACGATTATCGTGTGAATCTGACATACTCCGATGATGTTAGAAAAGATATTGTCACAAGCACCAAAAGATATTGTCGCCGATAGTAAAAGATACTACGATGAGATTTCTGGCAACCTTCGATGAGGTCTCAAAAGCTACTACCGAGCCACACAAAAGATACTGTCACAAGGTCCCAAAAGCTACTACCGAGTTACACAAACGATACTGTCACAAGCACCAAAAGATACTATCACCGGCAGTAAAAGATACTACCATGAAATTTTCGGCAACCTTCGATGAGGTCCTAAAAGCTACTACCGAGTCACACAAAAGATACTACTGCGCCAAACTAAAGCTACTATGAATGTCTACCAAAGCTACTATCAATGAAAAAAAAAATACTGCCAAGCAAAGAAAAAGTCATTATCATTGTTCTCAAAAGCTAGTACCCACGTCAAAGAAAGATTATATCGAACAAAACTGTAGCTACTATTACCATCATCACTATCATTGTCAAGCAAAAGCTACTATGAACAATGAACAAAGCTACTGACACAAGCAATGCAAGCAACTATCAACAGCTACAAAAACTATTGCTATGAAATTTTCGGCGACTTCCAGGGAGATCACAAAAGCTACTACCAAACATAATAAAACATATTATCATTGTAATTAAAAAATACTATCAACAACAAATAGTGCTACTGCCAAGTAAAATAAAAACCACATGGTACTACCAAGCATAACAAAAGCTATTGTTACTTGCAATAAAAAGTACTACCAGGCACAACAAAACAACTGCCTGTAGGCAATAAAAACTACTATCAATAATAAACGAATTTAGTATCAATGATAAACAAAGGTACTACCGTACAAAACAAAAGCTACTATTACTGTTATCAAATATTACTATCAACAACAAATAAAACTACAAAACAAAAACTAATATCATTGCCATCAAAAGCTACTATTACAGTCAAACAAAGCTACTACACCCTCAATGACCCTGACCTTCACCTTTATCCACCTCAACTCTCATTTCCTTATATATTTTTTTGTCTTCACCGATCTTCAGATTTGCACATCGAATCAGAGAGATCAAAGCCATTAATCTCTTCGTCTTCTTCCCCTAAACATAGTTAAGAATCCACACCCGACCCGAGCACGTCAGATCATGCACCAAATTCGACGTCAACCACTCCCGCCGATGGACATTGAAGCAAAATAAAGCCGGAGCTACATTTCCAATCAAAATGAAGCAACAAATTAATCATATGCTTTAAATAACAAACAACCTGCATCAAATTCAATTCACTTCTACAATTCCAATCAAACGAAACTACCTTTCCGATGAAAACGTGCCGGATCTACAATCGATGAAAACTTGAAGTCTCCGGTGAAGTAATTGATGATGGAATCGTCCTCACAAGAAACCTCAATGAAACTAAGGTGTTTAGGTTGGACTTCGAAGTTGTGGAGCAAATCAGAATCTTTCATATCCGAGATTAGATCAGAGAGTGTCCTTGCATTGGCTTTATCCGGTCGTTCCCCTCTGATCTATCCTCCGTCCTCGCCAGCACTCCAACGCAATGAAGGAGATATGCTGAGGTGTGGCGGAGGCGAGGCTAAGAGGAAGGAATGGACGACGGTGAAGCGGATGAGATTTGGTCAGGCGCGGCGGAGACGAGGTCCTGATATTAAGAGAAAATGAATCGATATCAATGGTGTATGAGAGAGAAGAGAGAGGAACAAACTTATTTTGCCGAGGGTAATTTGGACACACTAGATAATTATGTTGATGTAATGTTGTCCTTATTTGTGTAAAAAGATTAGCATGTCATTATATGGGAGAGAGTAGTGTAAAATGTCTTTTAGTCGTATTTCTATTTAATTAACTTATTATAGGGTTATTAACGTATTTTCACATGACTTTTGGTTGACAAAGTGTGTTTAAGATCCATAAGCTACTATATCCGACTTTTGAGCAATAGATTATCTTGTTGAAAACTTTCAACATCTCCAACATTGCGTTGTCGTTGCTTTCTTCTCAAACCTGTATCCATTGAATAATTGGGAATTCAATTTTGCTTTGCAATGGCTATTCTTGTCCTCTTTTTTGGGTGTTTTGGTTGGTCGAAGCCACCAGAAAAGTCAAGAGTCTCTTATTCACCCTATTGACTTACATCATGACTTTGATCAGTCTGATGGTAAAAGATGTCATCTTTTTTTCGTTTAGTTTTCATTTTTTTATTGATATAGTTGTATACAACATCTCATGCATAATTGTATGTTGCCAATATACATCTACTTACAACAGGCTTGGTTTTGAAATCAACAACAAATAAACGATCGATTCATCGCACCGTAAAAATATGGTCATTTTCGTTGCTAAGGAAATCGGTGGATAGATATGAAGGAGGGGACTTTGAAGCTGGAGGATACAATTGGTAAAGGAAAAATTTCAAAAATAGTACATAAAGTTTAGTCCACTATTAAGATTTGTACACCAAATTTCAAAACATAAATTTTCATCATTAACTTTCTAGTCTGTCTTAAGATTAGTACACAACGTGAATTGAACTGTTAACTCTATATGAATATTCAACTGTCAAAGGGTAGTTTAGTACTTCTTCCCTTCTCAGTCACCATTCACTGTACGATTTCTCTAACCTTACCAGCACCACACCTTGCCCCCATCTTTTTCCATACAAAGACCCAATCGGCCAATCTCATCTCCTCCACTTTGCATATTCACACAATCACACCCACCATACTATAATTCTAGTTGAATCTCACTAAAACCCTACCCAACCCATCTCAACAACCGATCACTGGTTGTCGATGGTCTATGAGCCAAAATCCACGAAGTATAAGGATCTCAACCAGGTTCGGAACTTGAGTTTGATGTAACCGATTCTAAAAGCATGGGTTACGAGAAACTTGAGATTGAGATTCTCTTGTAGCAACATAGCCACCGCTAGTAAATCTACCTGCGCAAAAGGGAGAAGCTTGATTAAGCAAGCGGTCTCGGTCTCGGTCTCCGCCGCAACAACCTCCGTTGGAGAAGCCCTTGCTTATGGTGGTGTTGTGGTGATCGAGTACGGGTGTAGTTTTTTCATGTCATTGCATTGCTTTCCTTAGAGAGTAAAGTGGGTGTACACCGTGTGGTAGAGATTGGTGGTGACGTTGGGAGCGGATGCCTCTAGAGTGGTGTTGGTCATGAGGAAAAGAGATTGTGATGAAAGGTGAAATCGATGACTCTACTTTTGTGACTGATGACTTTATTTCTATGACCATTTTACCCTAAAAAATACAGCTATCCTCACACACAGCTAACGATGTTAGTAACGTCATGCATGTATATTTGGTTAGTCATATAAATTGATGTACAAAATATATGTTTTTGGACTTGAAAGATAGAAGTTAAGAGTGACCCAAACTTCACGTACATTTATTAAAA
The DNA here is from genome assembly GCF_933775445.1 of Argentina anserina. Lineage (NCBI taxonomy): Eukaryota > Viridiplantae > Streptophyta > Magnoliopsida > Rosales > Rosaceae > Argentina > Argentina anserina. The sequence goes on from NC_065877.1 coordinate 25,266,976, forward strand.
AAATTCGATTGGTAAATGGATTGCACTACTGCAATAAATTAAAATTATATAATACTCAATGGAACTCGATTATTTAGCATCATGTGTATCTTTCTCATCTTCAACACATGCATCCTCTCCCTACTTCTGTTTTTGTTTTAACTTTTAAACTGTAATGTAGTATTCCTTTTACTCATCGAAAAAAAAACATATGCATCCATTATTTGGCTAAAAATGACATGTTTGATTGCCAATGAATTCGATCAGGAAACTAGTGCTCTACCCTAACAGAAACAAGGAGAGGAAAGTGGAAGGGCACATCTCTCTCTATTTAGAATTGGCTGAAGAAAAACCAATTAAGCATGGCCAGATTGTAGTGTTTGAATTTAAGTTGTTTTTGCTTAATATTATATTAATAAAGCCATAAGAGAAGTAAAAAAAGTCAAATAGTTAAAATTTTGAATTACCTAATTTGTCCAGAGTTTATAAATCACCACTATATGTAGGTATATTCTCATGAGAGATAAAAGTATAACTTGACAAAAAATAAACCCAAAAATAAAGTTTTTTTTACGGTTGCTGACTTGCTCACCCACAATCTCCATAATTGAAGAGAACTGCCCCAGACAATGATCTCAACACCTTTGACAAATATTAGGCTGGTAAGAAAAAGGGCAATTTCAACTACTATATCATATAAACATACTAAACTACTTATCAACACCCGTTGGATTGTTTTTAACCTAGCTAATTTGTACATGCCCAAAAAAAGGAGAAGAAGTATATCTTTTATAGGACGATTGTTGGTGGTCCGGCTGGTTTCGATCATTTTATTTCTCTTGAAGAATTCACTGATGCCTTCAACGGTTATGTAATTGACGACACTTGTGAATTTGGCGCTGAGGTCTTTGTTTCTGAACAAGCAAGAACAGGGAAAGGAGATTGTCAAATCTCTATGATTGAAGATGTGGCTATGTTCAAGCATACTTGGATGATTTCCAACTTTTCACAGTTGGGGGATAAATGTTGTGCCTCAAAACCGATCGTTTCTGCAAACCACAAATATTGTGCATGGTAAATATATCTGGAATTGATAATTGTTCGACTTGATATTGTGTGTGTGTGTATGAGAGAGAGAGAGAGAGAGAGAGAGATTCTTTTAGGCTAGGGTTAAAGTTTTAACCTATGATATATGTTACATCTATACTTGGTCTTTTTTCTTTTAAAGTTTAAACCTATGGCCTAAATCTATATATGTTCTATTTGTTGGTAATTTTTAGGGAAACAGCTCTATATCCCAGTGTTTACAGTACGATTCCTACATCAAATCAATGGCAATCATCATTTGAAGAAAGGTATATATCATTGTTGGCTTATATCAATTACGTTTATTGTTAGCGTGAGTCAATGTACACCAACCGGATCTCACCAACCAAATCTCTAGCCGTAGTAATTGACAAACAATCTTTGGTTTCATACCTGATAATTGGTAGTCTAGAATCCTATAAATACCTTGTAATTATTCAGATCAATATACAAGCATTCAGTATATTCTACTTGGTATCAGAGCCAATTTTTTCCTCTATTTTTCTGGGTTTATTTTTTGATCGGGAGTCGAGTTACTGCTGCTGCAACAAGCCAGCCAGCCACCGTTGGTGTCTTCTTCTTCGTTTGCCTTGGCGTCTTCTCCTCTGTCTGCCTTCTCCTCCGTCTGCCTTGGCGTCCTTTCCCGTCCGGTGTCTTCTGACGGTTGTCTACCAGCACGGCATACCTCGGCGTCGTCTTCTCCGTCCGGCGTAGGTGCTTTGCTAGACGTGACGGCCCGACCTTTCCCGTCCGACGTCACGCTTCCCATCTCCGTCACCGCTGCCCTCTGACAGACTCCACTTCCGACGTCGCGCTCCCCGTCGCCTCTATCCTCCGACTTCGCGCTCCCTTACGACGTCACCCCTTGTCCAAGAGCTACACTCTGGCGTCATCCTCTGCCTGGCGTCACGCTCATGGTGTCGTCGACCTCGTGATGCATGTGTAGCTGACACATCCGAACCTGTCACCATATCTCTTGGCTGACTTATCTCCCCCTCTCCATGAAATCTCCCCCTGAAGAGCAGTATCAGAAGACGTGAAATAGCTCATGTCCTCAAAGAAAGTAACATCCATAGTGACATAATACTTTCTGGTAGGTGGATGATAGCACCTATACCCTTTCTGATATCCTCTGTATCCAACAAACACACATTTAACTGCTCGGGCATCCAACTTAGACCTCTGATGTTTTGGAAGATGGACAAAAGCAACACAACCGAAAACACGGGCGGAAAAATTATGAAAAGAGGGTAAGGAAACATGGGATGCAAACACCTCATATGAAATTTTGTCTTCAAGGACACGAGATTGAAGACGATTAATGAGGTGAGCAGAAGTTATGACAACATCACCCCAAAAGTATTTAGGCATATGGGCACTAAAGAGAATACACCGAGTCATATCAAGTAAATGACGTTTTTTCTTTCAGAAACGCCATTTTGCTCAGGTGTGTAAGGACACGTTGTTTGATGAACAATTCTGTGTGCGTTAAAGAACTCCTGAAAGACACGATTCACATATTCCCCCCCCATTATCAGAACGAAGAATTTTAATTGTGGCATTATATTGTGTTTGGATAGTGGTATAGAAGGCTTGAAAAGCTGGAAAAACCTCATTTTTGGTTTTCAGAAGAAAAATCCATGAAAGACGTGTGCAATCATCAATAAATGACACATAATACCGCATTCTCGACACAGTAGACTCTTTGGAGGGTCCCCAAACATCAGAATGAATTAATTCAAAAGGAATAATACTTTTATTAGAAGTACTATAGGAATAAGTAGACCGATGACTTTTGCCCAAAACACATGTTTCACAACGAAAAACTGACTCATCCACACCTTAGGCCCCAAAGGCCTAATTATCGTTCTAAGGCAAAAACAACTATTCAACTGGTCCAGGAACCAGATATTTATGGTGTGGTTGGACATGATCATCATACATCAGGAGGAGCAACACCAACAACATCAATAGCTGGTCGTGGTAAGATTGGTATGGCTTTACATATTTCTCACTTTGTTGGTTTTGATACATGGATTATTGATTCTGGTGTGTCCGATCATATGACTTATGACAAATCTTATTTTACTATATTATCTCCTCCACCAGTACCATATGTTACTAATGATAATGGTGAGGCATTCTCCGTATTAAGGAAATGGTCAGTTCGTATTACTCCCACAATAGAGCTTCACAATGTGTTATATGTACCTACTTTATCTCATCATTTGATATCTGTTCCACAATTGAACACTGAAGCTAAGTGCTCTGTGACATTTTTTTCCATGTATGTGATATTTCAGGATCTTCTCACCGGGGAGTTAATTGGTCGGGGGTGCACCACCAGATGATTCTGGTATAGTCACTCCAGAGATTCAGGTACCGCAAGCTGACAGCACAACTGCCCCTCCTGCCTCCCCTACTGTTGTTTATACCCCTGACCAACGTTCCCCTTGTACAGAAGATCACTCATCTGAGGTTAGTCATTCTATTGAGGCTAATACTAGTGAAGCTAATAGTAGACAATATGTCTTGCCAAATAGGTCTACTCGGGGTCAGCCAACAAAAAAATATGAACCTACCCTTCAGGCTAAAGCTAAGTATCATGTGGCAAATTTTATGTCTACCAAAAGATTGTCTAAGTCATATGAATCATTTGTGAATCAAATTTCTGCTGTATCAATACCTAACAAAGTGCATGATGCATTGGGAGATCCAAAATGGAGGAAAGCGATGGAGGAAGAGATGAAAGCATTACAGAAGAACAATACTTGGGAGCTTGTATCTCCACCACATGGCAAGAAGGCAGTGGGATGTCGTTAGGTGTTTACAGTGAAGCATAATCCAGATGGGTCAGTGAGCCGGTATAAAGCACGCCTAGTAGCAAAAGGGTTCACCCAAACATATGACATAGACTATGATTAGACATTTGCACCTGTTGCAAAGATGAACATTATTCGGGTATTGCTCTCTTTTGCTGCTACCTTAAACTGGTCACTTAGACAGTTTGATGTAAAGAATGCATTCCTTCATGGAGAACTTACAGAGGAAGTGTATATGGATCTTCCTCCTAGATATGTGGCAGCTTCTCCAGATAACTTTGTATGCAGATTGAAACAGTCTTTGTATGGTCTTAAACAGTCTCCTCGTGCTTGGTTTGGAAGATTTTCACAATTCATGAGGAAAATTGGCTACATGCAGAGTAATTCAGACCACACATTATTTCTCAGACACCAACAAGGGAAGGTAACAACCCTAATTATATATGTTGACGATATAGTAGTTACTGATAATGATACTATTGAGGTGGATAGATTACAGAAGCAGCTAGCCACAGAGTTTGAGATAAAGGACCTAGGTACACTTAAGTACTTCTTGGGCATTGAGGTAGCCTGAGGAAGTGATGCTATCTATCTGTGTCAGAGGAAGTACATCTTTGATCTACTAATAGAGACATGTATGTTGGATTGCACTCTAATTGATACTCCTATTGAGCAGAACCATCGGTTAGCAGAGTATCCAGATCAGGTGCCTACTGACAAAACTCGTTATCAGAGCCTAGTTGGACGCCTGATTTATTTGTCACATACCAGACCAGATCTTGCGTATGCAGTAAGTGTAGTGAGTCAGTTCATGCATAATCCCAGTGTGGATCACATGGATGCTGTTGTGAGGATTTTGAGGTACTTGAAGTCAGCTCTAGGGAGAGGAGTAATGTTTTCTAATCACAACAATATCATTGAGGTTTGTGGTTTCACAGATGCAGACTGTGCTGTAAATATTACAGATCGGAGGTCCACATCAGGGTACTTTACCTTTGTTGGGGGTAATCTTGTTACTTGGAAGAGTAAGAAACAAAAGGTGATAGCTCGATCTAGTGCTAAAGCAGAATACATAGGTATTGCTTAGGGAGTGTGCAAGTTGTTATGGCTTAGAAATTTGCTACAAGATTTGGATGTTAAGCCTAAGTGTGCTATGCAGCTGTACTGTGACAACAAGGCAGCTGTTGATATTTCACAGAATAATGTACAACATGATCGTACAAAGCATGTGGAGGTTGATCGTCACTTTATAAATGAGAAGCTAGATGCTAAGATAATTAGTTTTCCTTTTGTTCATTCGGAAGAGCAACTTACAGATATACTACAAAATGAGTGTCTAAGAAGGCATTTTATGACTAACTTAGCAAGTTGGGCATGGTCGATGCGTATGCACCAACTTGAAGGGGAGTGTTAGCGTGAGTCAATGTACACCAACCGGATCTCGCCAACCAAATTTCTAGCCGTAGTAATTGACAAACAATCTTTAGTTTCATACATGATTATTGGTAGTCTAAAATCCTATAAATACCTTGTAATTATTCAGATCAATATATAAGCATTCAGTCTATTCTACTTTTATTTCCTTCCAAATGGTAATATTATTCACCAGTTTTATAATTATTAGCCTCGATCATACCCGTGCGATTACGTTCTTTCACTCTGAGTTGTGTATTGTCTTTATTTTTTGGAGTTATGTATTGTTCTTATATGATCATAGCAGAGATATGCATACTTCTCAACGTAACTTTTGTTTTATCTATACCTGTTTTAGCGGGAAAATCCTAGTTCGGAGCGCATTCATCGACTTCGGGTAGGATGTTCGATAAATCCATCGCACTGGACTTGTTCAATAACTCAGAGAAAGGGTTTTTAGTGGATGATAGTTGCATCGTGGAAATTGAAGTGACCATCTATGCAGTAGAATTCTTAGTTGATTAGCCGAGCTGTCTATGCTCGTCGTAACATCAGATAAGATACGAGCTAGTTTTCTTAAAGCTGTTGGCATTATTACATGTCGGTTTTACTAGTTGAACAGATTATGTGGTCTGCTTGTTAGGACTCAGGAGTTTGGTGAGTAGTTTTCATTTCACTTTCTGCAACCAATGTTCAAATAAAGAACTGAATACGGTTTAATTTAGTAGTTGCACTTGTGGTTACAGATCGATTCCCTTTTTTTTTCCTTTTCACTTTGTTTTTAATTGAGTCTTTTGCGCATGTAAATCGTACTTGGTGGGTGACCCTTTCTGCCCATATATTTGGGTCTGTTGCTGGGAACTATATATATATTAGCATCAGTTTCCAAATATAAAGAAGAAATTCAGTGAAGTGAAACTGAAAGACATCTTTATTTCTAGCTAACAATTTTAGTCAAAATCTGTTTGGTAAATCTAACATAACAAGAACCTCACTAGCCATTGGTTTTGCTTGAAGTCAGTCAAGGTCTCATGCATGTTTAAATCCCTCAGTCAATCTTAAGATAACAAGAAATGTTAATAACTGATGAGACGAGTCAGACAAACTATGTTTTCAAGCCATCAAAGCCGGCTATCTTGTAACATGAAGATGACTTTCCGACCACAACAACGCCGCTACGCCGGTCAAAACAAAACCTTATATGAAATCCAGCTTCTACTTGGTTCTAAGAAGTAAGAACTCGATGTCTCGATCTGCAGTATATATATTATGCAAAGAAAGTTGAATATACAGTAGTTTCTGGCTTTCTGCAACGGCTGAACCACACCACGCAGCTGCTCATTGATGCCTCTGTATATAAATTTATTATCCATCATTCTTGTCCGAATAACAAATTTCAAACCTTTCCCTCCAAAAACGCAGACAAAATAAGTAGGAGAAGGCGAGAAGCAATATATACGAGTCACATTGAAATGGAACATTGACTCAATAATAAGTATTGACCAGCTAACTATCATGTCCCCTTCTCTGAAAACCATTAACTCTGAGTGCCTTTCTGACTGGAATACTGATGGCGATGAAGGTATAGTGATATACTGATACTGGTCCCAAATATGGGAGGAAGCTCTGCAAGCAGCCGAATTCCCCAGAAGATTAATGGCGAAGTTCATAACAGGGGTTGCCAGACTAACCTACCATCTTCAATTTTGAAGGGATCTATTTAATAATACGCGAGCTAACTTACCATCTTAAAGGAACGTTGTTACTCATCATGTTTGTCTGTTGCATTTGTAAAATTTCCCTCTGAATTTGAATCTAATGTTGCAAGATATCGCATAATTCAAAATACACAATTGATCGGGTAGGAATACAAAGGTGTAAATGTACGTTGGATCCTTAGGGGCGTGAATTGTGGATGGTTAGGGAAAAAAGAAATATGTAAATGATGCAATTTCAATTATTGTTAACAATATTAGTTGCATTACGTTTTCAATCATATCATGTATATACATAGGTAACGCCTAATATTAAACTATAGATATTACTTTTTGAAACCTAAATGTCTCAAAGAGGTGATGAGCAAATCAATACTTGCATATTCTGATCGTAAGAAAGTTTTTTTTTATTCAGTTTGATCCGGTAGGATAAACAATTATCGTTCGGAGATTGGGCGAGCAAAACCGTTAGCAACAATGAATTTTTTTTAATAGTGACCGTTCAACTAACAAATATGCACGTTTAATTGTTGTTAATTGAGTATAATGTGGCATAATACATGGTATTCAAAATTGGTGATAAATACGAATCAGATTAATACTCCCTGCACCCCACTTCAGATTATTCAAAACTTCTTGCAACTCTTACAAGTTACAATACCCAACATATCGATCTTCAAATTTGTACGTTATAAACATTAATAGCTTTGGCACATTATACGGGAATATGGGATCAAATTTAGCCTCTTACAATACCCACCAAATCACGTCGATCTTCAAATTTGAACGTTAGAATTGATCTTAATCAACATTAATATATTGGCACATTACAAGGGATCAAATTTAGCCTCTAAATTATTAGAATTTAGTGATTAAATTTGATTATGTCATTCCACTTGATCATCTCAATCGCCAACCATACTGATCCGTACAAACAGTTCTGAATACAGAGATTTCAAGTAGGTACGGGAACGTTATTCAAATTAGTATCATATACACTATTTCTTAGCCAGACATTGTACAACAATATAGGATCCCTACTACTTCAGGTTCTTCATCCCCACCATCATGTGACAAGAGAAATAGAAAAAGAAACATTGACACCCACCAAGACCAAGACCAAGACCAAGATTCAAATTTTGTGTTGAAGCTACAAAGTCAATGCCCACATTGCCATATCCATCACCCAAATTCTAGCTCCCCCAACCTAAACCCTCTCTGCTATTTCCCAAATGACCAAATGTCAGTAAAAAAAACAATTCAAAAACAAAAAAAACAATTCAAAAACAAAAAAAACCCAACAACAATGGACTTTCAAATCCCAACATTGCCCCGCAAATGACCCTTCTCTCTCTCTCTCTCCTCTTAATTAGCACTGTATGCATCTCCCAAAAGGATTCAGATCTGCTTGATCAGCGCCTCTGCTCATTTTTGGAGTAGACCCATTTGCAGAAAGAATGGCAGTCTGAGTGAGAGATAGAGAAATCAGAAATCCTATCACACTGTGGAGTAGCGAGGAAGATACGCAGAGAAAAAGATATCTTCTTCCAGTCTTCGTTCTCATCATCCCAAACAGGGAAAGCGAAGTCTCAGCCTTTTTTGGGCTCACTTTTTTTTCTGGTGGACAAAGCGGAAGCTATATATAGAAGCCCTTGTTGAGTACTGGGTTATAGGCTTTATTGGCTTTGCTCAGACTTTCTCAGTGTTCAGCTTAGACTGCGCTGTGTACTGGAAGAAGTAGAAGATTACAGATATATATATATATATATATATATATATATATATCGAGAGAGAGAGTAATGAGAGAAGATTTTGGCTTTAATAAGAGAAGAAAGTTGTGTTCTTGTTGCAGAGCGTAGTAAAGAGAGAGGCTTTTCTATTTTTGTGTTTGCGAGATTGAACGAGAGGAGTTGTGAGTTTTAAAAATTTAGGCTTCACGGGATTGTCAGTGGGTATCTTTCATATTTAGTACACGTAGCTCCAGAAAAGCTCAGTTTTTTTTAGGGAGAGAAGGAAGCGGTGGTGGTGTTTATAGTGCTTTTTGCTTCAGTTTGAGTCAGTGGACAAGGTGGGTTTGTGTGTGTAGAACTCTCATAGGTGCCTTGTTAGAATTTAAGATTGAAGAAGAAGGTGTGGTGCTGGTGAGAGGTGAGTCTGGTCTCTGGTTTGTTTCTATGCTTTGTTTATATGTTTGTTACTGCAATTTTTCATGTAAGATCTTTTGTCTTGTAATCCTTGTTTTGGTTACTTGGGGGTCAGTTTCTGAAGGTTTGTTTTTGAAATTTTTTATAATGATTTTGAACCTCTGCATCTTTCTGTGTCACTTTTTGTCATGTAATGCAGTTCTTCACGAGGTGCTGTCAGGTGTATTTGCAAAGGAAAGGAAAGAAAATAAGAGGGCTTTGGTCATTTTATCCATACTTACATTTTTAAGGTTTTGATGCCCCCTTTGTTTTTGTTAATCTTTTGCTCCACGCTTCTTTGCTTGCAACCTGTCTGAGATCTTGCAGAGCCTTTCTGCTCTGTTCTAGCTCCGCCTTGGCTTTCGGCACTTTTGGATTCTTTCAGTTTTAAATTTCTCAAAACTTGGCTATCCTTGTTATGAAAATGGGGATATAGCTTCATTCACATTCTCTTTCTTTCTCAAGTTTCTCTCTTTATTTTGACCCCCTCCCGCATTTGGTGGTTTCTTAGTGTTTGTTTCTACATAAACTCTTCCTGGGTCTATTTGACTTACCGCTTACTTCAACTTTTGCCTCCTCTTTTGTTTCTCTCTCCAGTCCCTAGCTGTGCATTGTAGAGAGAGAAAGCATGGGGAGAGCTGCAAGATGGTTGAAGGGTCTGTTGGGGATGAAGAAAGAGAAGGACCCTCTTGAGCTTCCGAGTAGTACGACCAATACTACTCGGCCTGGTGATCGTAAAGAGAAGAGGAGGTGGAGTTTCGGCAAGTCATTTAAGGATGCAAGTCCAATTAGTCATGTCCCGGCTAATCTCCCCCCGAATGTTTCCCCTGCTGAATCGGCCTGGCTCAGATCCTATCTCGCAGAGACAGACAAGGAACAGAACAAGCACGCAATTGCGGTGGCTGCTGCCACTGCCGCCGCTGCTGACGCTGCTGTGGCTGCTGCACAGGCTGCCGTGGCGGTTGTGAGGCTGACGAGCAAGGGCTCTGGGGGACAGTTGTTTGGAAAGAGAGAGAGATGGGCGGCAATGAAGATTCAGACTGTTTTCCGAGGCTATTTGGTAAGTTGATTTTTGCAGAATGCTTATATTGATGTCTGATATATCAATTTGCTGATTGGTATGTTTGTTTTGGTTCAGAGAATGTTTTGTGCATGGAAGTAGTTTTCTTAGTTCTTTCTTTTATGTTTGCTCTTGAATAGAAGTGAAGTTGTTTCCAAATCCTAATGAAACAGTACAAACTACTTGGTCATCTTTCTCAAACCTTACTTTTATATCTCTGTTGTGAAGAGCTATTTAGATTGTTACCAAATTCTATGGAACTGTACAATTATATGTTATGCCTCTGTGCTCTTTGGTGTTGAGTAATTCATTGTCTTTTGATTTGGTTTTTTCCACAGGCCAGGAAGGCGCACCGAGCTCTCAGAGGATTGGTTAAGTTGCAGGCTCTTGTTAGAGGCTTTCTTGTCAGGAAACGAGCTGCTGCTACTCTTCATGGTATGCAAGCTCTTTTTAGAGCACAGACAAATGTCCGATACCAGCGAGCACGTCGTTCTTTCAATAAAGAGAACAGGTTTCTCCCCGAGAGCAGGCCTAGGAAGTCCATTGTAAGTTCCACATTCCATTAACATTCACATTTTTCAATTTGTTTCACAGTACTGCCCTGACTGTTTTGCTTAAATCATTTTCAGGAGAGATTTGATGAAGCAAGAAGTGGGTTTTATAGCAAAAGGCTTTCGGCATCTTACGAACCTTTTCTTAATAGCTTTGATGAAAGCCCAAAGATTGTTGAAATTGACACCTTCAGAACCAGATCCAGGTCCCGTCGATTCAACACCATCTTATCTGAATGTGGCGAAGAGGTACCTTACACATCTTCACCACTGCCATGTCCAATTTCAACTCGCATTTCTGTACCCGAAGGCCATCATCTTCAGGATTATGAATGCTATTTCAATCCTGATGAATGCAAGTTCGCTACGGCCCATAGTACCCCGCGCTTAGCCAGCTCTTTTCGGTCTAATGCACCCAGTACACCTGCCAAGAGCGTTTGTGGAGACAGCTTTTTTCAGCCTTACTCAAACTGCCCAAACTATATGTCAAGCACCAAGTCATTCAAGGCCAAATCAAGGTCCCACAGTGCTCCTAAGCAAAGGCCTGAAACCCTTCCTAGGAAGAAGCTCTCCCTTGATGAAATAATGGCAGCAAGAAACAGTATGAGCGGCATTCGAATGCATCGACCCTACAACCAAGTCCAAGAAGAAGTCTTTCATTAATGAGGAAGGAGGTGCGATGTGAAATAGGGTAGAGTACTCCTCTTCCTTAGATCAAAACGGGAATCGCTTGCATAGCAGATGGTAAAGAAACAGAGTTGGAGAGCATAAGAGCTTCTCCAAGCCTCATTTCCAGACTTTAGTAATTTATATCAAATAGGGTAGAACACAGAGTGCTTTGTAAATTCTTCGTTTTCTTGACAGTTTATTTCGAATTTTGTTTTATGAGCAATGAATTAATGAAATGAGAGGAGCTTCAATACCCCTTTCTTGGTAAAGTTTAAACAGTTAAGCCATCACAGTTACAAAAGAAAGGAAGTACCAACATGATTAGAAAAGGGGTTCAAATGCACAATTTTCAAGTTCTGTTTGGATAGTAGTAAAGGACAACAAATCTGAAACTGTTGGTAGATTCATCTTGGGAAAGCAGAGATAAGAATAATAGGGAGGTGTGGTTCAGAACATTATTGGAGCAGGAGCCATTTTGTGCAAGAATTTGAAATCCCATTTGAATCCGTACTTTCCCACCAAAGAGCTATAATAACTAGCTTCCATGAACCTTCTATCCCCTTTCTGATTCAAGAAACTTGGCACTGATTTAGGGCAGTGTTTGATTAGAAACACTAAAATTATGTTCCCTTGATAATGTAGGAAAATTAGTTAAATGCATACACTGGAAATAGCAGTGAAGGACAGTGTGGTCTGTGGTGGATTCAAAACTTGAAATCCCCAATTGAGCTATAATACGAATTGACGAGTCTCATAGCCAAGCCTATTATTATGTAGGAACTTCCTTTATAAGGACAACATAGACAACAACAGATCAATCAAAGCTTACCACATGCTGTCTGAATAGTACTAAAGAAAGGGTAGTGTACCCTAAACGTTATTATTTGCTGATACAATATGGTGAAAAGGTTATACAAGCCATTGATGTTGAGAGGAGGGTACAACATTAATATTTTACAAATCACAATACACTACTACAACTAGCATCCCCCATTTATTTACTACAATAAAGGGAAGTTGGGAATGATTTAATATGTGAATTTTCTTATTCTTGAAAAGTTTACATAATTCAGTAAGTTCTGCAAAAAAGTTGTGTATTGATATATCAAGTTCGATACCGTTATAATGTATTGTCACATTAATGCATCGCGAAATGTATATGATAATATCTCAATTTACTCACACCGTAGTGCGTGGTGGTTATTCACGCTTCATGACTATAATGATGTTGATTTTATCTACTTAACTTATCTCAAAGAATATTGCTAAAAATTCATCTCATCCATTGTATCTAAAACTTAATGGAAAGTTGGAAACATATATGTTGTAAGATCGCTCGTCCATCTAGCAAGCCGTTGTTCAATCCGCCTAGGCAGTGGCAGGTACGTACTGGGGTACTACATCCTCATCAAATTGTTTGGATAGTTAATATTCAATTTTTATCTGTAAATTCTTAACACGAAAATGGAGGGCATAGTAATTCTAATTGGGCATGGTCGGACCTAAATCATAGTTGCACGCACTTAAACAGCACCCGTAAAAGGATATAATCATGAAAGCAGGCTACGGGGGCCTCCCTCCTATATACTCACAGTCGTCTCATAGACCTGCTTGGAGTTTAAAATTTTCTTATCAGAAGCAATGATTAGAGCTTTGATCTGATTGATGGGGCTCCCCATCGGAACTAGTGACTTCTCAATCTTTCCTTGCTTGCATCACCCTTCTCCTATTCTCATCTCTCTCTCTCTCTCTCTCTCTCTCTCTCTCAACATAGACATCATGATGGAGGGCAGTTTGGGAAATTGAGCCTGTCTTTTGACTGAATCTAAATCCTTATCGTTTCTTGGCTGATGGAGGAGTGGAGTATGTTCGTTTCGTGCAGCGTGCTGGTGAGGTGGTCTGACGCTTCTGTCCTCGGCAATGATCATCGTTCCCACGTTTGTCCTTGTGCTGCCTCTCACTGACGTCGGACATTGAGACCAATTAGGTCGTTATGGTGTGTGCGGTGATGAAATTTTCCGGCAGATGATGAGTAGAGGAAGAGAAAAAGAGGATGGCGTCTATGGATTCAAATGGAGCATAATTAAAGCGTAACCCGCTCGGTTGAGAATTTGAAAAATGGAGAGGAGGGATTCGTGCTGGTATTTTGAAATGGGAAAGTGTCCGAGCTGAGTAGGAAAGGGAATTGAATGATTATGAATCATGATCAAACATGCATGTTTGGTTTTGATTGCCAAATGGAATCACATCTATGACAATTGACAAGATGCAAGCGTGTTTGATTCTAAAAAGTAATCACCTTATATTTTGATGTTAAATTAGAGAATGTTACATGCATAATTAGGATCGATCATGCCTAATGTATTCACCTTTCTTATTTAATTAGATTACGAGATTTTTAACATTTCTAATTAGTACTTGTTTTAGACATTTTTGGCCAGGGGCGTCTCATGACCAAATGAGGCATATGGCAAAAACTAAGATGGGCTATAAAAATAAATGACTTCTTTTGATTTCACATTTTGTTCAAAGCAATACGTATTATATGTTACATATATAAAGGATGAAATTAATAACATATAAGAAGCTTGATATAAAAGACATGTTGAAATAATTATATGAGAATAACAGAATAGCCACAAAATTTGAAACTCAAGGCCTTAATAGCTTGTACGAAAATGAATTTTGAACTGAGATATTGCCGTTTGGATTGAAAACTTAGAGCAACGTTTCATTTTCAAATTGGTGAAAGCTTGAGGAAACTATTGAGCTATTAATTCTAGACTGAGAAACTAAAAGTTTCTGGATAGAATGTGACTTATTATTCTCATCTATTTATGATTATTTTGTTAAGTGTCCTAACATTTTTTAAGTAAGTAAGTAAGTATATATATATATATAAATATATATATATATATAAAAGATGCATGAAGAGACATTCCAATTAATTATGTGGCCAAAGTCTTGTGCCTTGTTTACCTTGCTCTTAGGCCGGCCTTGTTTTTGGCATTACCGTGATCAATGTACTAGAGTGCAGTATGGAACTCGCAAGACAATTGTTTGCAAACATATGGAAACAACCCCATTACCCATGTATGAAATTTGATTTGCGAGTTCATCAACATGTATTAGAGTCCCGAGTGCTGATCATTTAGTCAACATTTGAGCACCAGGTGACAGTCAACTGTCGTCTAATCTAATTGTTTGACTAATGTTTAATCAGATCGGACGTCAGTTGAGCGCCACATGGTGTTCAACTACTGACCAGTGGAACATGGCTATTAGAGTCCCATATCTATATCTGGAACTCGCAAGTCAAACATACATCAAGTCAAAGGACTAGACGTGGCATGGGATTTGAAATGTACTTCAGTATAGCGATTCTCATTGCAATACATGTAACTAGTTCATCCTTCTAGGGTTCACCAAACTGAAAAGTTTTCAGTTTTTCGTAAGCAGTAAAATATAAAGTCGAAGGATTATCCTTTTGGACTGTTTTCACCATGCATGCAGGGGCCTTGTACGTATTTGTTTATTCCAACTTTGCATGTAATTATCGAACAAGAAGACAATGTTAACATGACTCTTTAACTCTTTATCATGCAAAGGAACTTGGATTTTATCCTTTTTCATATAATTGACAAGCAAAGCTTGCCAAATACTAGTTCATGCACCTGATGCACGTAGTAAAGGTTCGCGAAGCGCATATTTTAGTGTGTCAAAAGCTAAAGTGTATAGAAATGCTGCAAATTTGTGGCATCTCACGATAGATTTTGCATGTTCTTCTTTTGAGAGAGAGAGAGAGAGAGAGAGAGAGAGAGAGAGAGAGATTCTTTCCTCATTGCCCAAAACAAACAAACAAAAGCGATTCCAATCTCGCAAAAGTTTGCTTAGTCTCATGCATGATAGATTGGCAAGGCTTATACTTTTGCATGAGAAACTTTACGTAAAAAGTAATGTTGGCCAATGAAATAGAGATATTCAGGGTGCACCAATCTTTTTCCTAGTATATAGCAAATGCGATTGCGATAGGTAACTGTGAATGATAAGTACATAAATATGAAGGCTGATATATGTAGTTTTGAGTCGTTTTAATATCATCTTTAACAATATATGTCGTTGAGATGCATTTATCCCTCACAATCACCTCTATGCAGCTCTAAATATCAACTCTTTTAACTCATGAATGGTGAAAGAAAACCGTTTGACGAGTACAAAGGGACCATCCGAACGAGTTCTCACATCAGAGCCTATGGAGCTAAAATTCTGCATTAATCAGAGAAAACCCTTATTTATTTTCAAGGCCTTTATGCAGCGATGGCTAATAGAATAATTCTCTATAGAACCTAAACAAAGTTTCAAAGGTAAATGACAAGAAAAGCCACAACTATTTGAAAACGGAAGAAAGAGACGTTGAGAAATGCAAAAAAGGGTTATTAAAAAGGAATTGGCCCTAATGAGCCAGTTATGTCTCATCTGATTCAAACACTGAAACCAACTGTATAGTTTATACGATTGTTTTCAAAAAAGCTCCTTCTTCAAGAGAAGGAAAGGTCAAATTGCTCGAATATGCTTTGGTTGAGCGGCTATGGCTTTCGTCATCTCATCTCATTGTGCTTCTGGATACTTAAACAAAGATTTCCAGACCATTAAGAAAATCCTTCTATTTGTTTCTTGTTCTAATCAATTCATAAACCTCATTAGTTAACTCGAACCAGAGTAGGGTTTTAGTTCTACTTTCTATAGCTTAAAAACTAGCAAGTGGAGAAGTCCTCGTTCTTGTCCTACCCCCGTGAATGGTGCTGGAGAAGATGAACTTATTGTTTTTGGTTTATCCTCATGTGCTAACCACTATTAGGAAAGGAAGTGCAGGATTAATCATCGTGGCACTATTCAATTGTCCTGCTGTCGGTACGTTAGGGTCTTTGCTTTCGTCTTGGATATGGTTCTGGGTTCTCGATCACTGCCTTAACAACTTCACCCAACAAGGCAACAAGACCCCTATTGATTTACATCTTGAACAAGAGTACTTTGGTTCCGTATATAATAGCATCTCCAAAAACTTTGGTATTTTGAGGAAAATGAGAAATTTTAAAAAATATTGGATTTTTTCCACTCCAACAGATTATGCATCATATTCTCTAAAATTGAGAAATAAATTGATTAGAGAGGATGAGAAATTCTTCAAATTTTCAGCAATTTATAAAATTTTGTATAAGCAAGAGCATTAAATGATACACTTTCTTCAATAACTTAACTTTTAATAACAACTAATCAAAACAATAAAAATTTTGAATCATTTATTTCAAACTAGCAAATTAAATAGAAAAAATAATTTATGGTTATAAAAATAGAATTATATAATATTTTATTCACTTGTAATAAATGCATAAATATGCAAAATGGAGAAACTATTGGAGTTTAAGCATAATTGTTTTTAGAGATTTTAGCATTTACTTCTCAATTTTAGAGAAAATTTGACAAAAAGGGTGGAAATTTCATGAATTGTGAAAGGTAAGATGCATGCATTTTCAATTTCCTTCCAAACTCTTATGGGCTTATGGCTGATTAAATACCAAAGCTTTTGACCTATTAATTTCACTTCTTGAACTAGAGCACTTTGGTTTCATAAGGTTGGAATTTTATGAAAAGTGAAGGGTATTATACATTATCAGTTTCTTTTCAAACTTTTATGGTGAACATATACCAAACTATTGAGGAGATTTTCAACCTCATGAGTTATTAGTTATTAGTCCAACCAATTTTCCTGATTACGAAAAATGTCCTAAGCTTGAATGAAACAGCATTACAGCAGATCTGTGAGTATGAGAGTCAACTTGTAATAAACTAAACTACAAACTAAACGTCAAATTTTACCTAAATAAAACTGTAAGAGTACATAGAACAGTACGTGGATGAATAAAGATAAAAAGGAAAATAAAGAAATTTCTGCAAACTGACTATATTTTGACGACGAAAGAGCTTCCTACCAGCTAGAGTTGAAAAAAACGGGTGAACTAGGAGGCTATTATATATCCAACTGAATTGTTCACTTCAGATGCGAATTTTTTGGTCTACAAATGACTAAGTGCATGAAATACTTCAAGATCACGCATCGATTAATTTCCAAACTCTTCACCTCACATTGGCACTAGTTGGATACGAACAAATTTCAGAATTTAAAGTATAGTAATGTAGGGCAACAAAAACTTTTTAAAAGGGCGCCAGTAAGAAATTGCCACCACTATTTTGAATGGAATTTACCGTTAGTTTCACACACAAGGCTCTTCGATCGATTTGTTTTCTCTTTGGGATTTAATTGGTTGAACATATTGATGATAATGTATACTGTTAGTTTTTACCATTATGAAATATGAGAGATTTGTATCAGTACAGTAAAAAAGGAAAATATTTGAATAGGCCCAAACAATGTTAAACGGCCTGATCAAAAGCCTGTCCAAAATTGGGCGAACAAGATCCATCTAACACAGCACCAACTCCAGCATTGATTAGGCCCTCGATACTACTTCGAGTCATCGAACATTGAAGGTTTTTTTTTTATCTCTTCTTTTTCAATTTAAGAACAGAAATTTGATGAATACATCACCTTTGTCTGTTTACCATATAGTTAATTTTCATCAAACAATTTAGTTGCATTTTGCACTTAACAAGAACTAAAAATTCTTGCCTAGGTACAATTAATTCCCTACCTAGGCATTGCCAGTTTGCCACACAACCCCAATTGTGTACTAGTCCGCCTATCAATGACTAGCCAGTCTAATTGACTAACTAGTGGTGGCTTAAGTTCGATTTTTTTTTTTTGGAAGAATCGAATTGTTTTTCAGTCTTTATGAACTTATTGTCTCATTGTCACATACTCACATTATTGTGAAACATTTTATCTATATTTTGAATATGTTTAAACATTATGATACCTTCCTTTCAAAAAAATAAAAACTATGATACCTTTTAAATTTCTTTTTATATAATTATATGCCATAAGGTAAAAAACAAGTTCCCAGCTTCTTGACCGACTAACGCTTAACGTTTCTTCACTTAGACAACGTAGCTCTTTCAAACAGTAAATGAACATTCATTTTTTTATCCCGAAAACATTGAATTGTTGCCAATTGAAAATTACTCAATTCAACAATTTAAAATACTTGAACAAGTAATACGTAATACTTTCTATATAATAAACTGTAGATCGAGTTTATGCTTGCATAATTGCAGTTATATGTGGATAACCGTCATAACACACAATTTTGTTATTGGCCACACAAGAGATAGGAGAAAATCCACATTTGTCAAATTTCTTTATCACCATACCAAAATTGAGAAAAATCAATCCACCTATATAGGGTTTAGGGGCAATGCTCATGTTGGCAGAAATAATTTTTGACCAGGCACCTATATGGCTACATAAAAACACCCATTTGATCATTCACCTCAGATTATCCACGTGTTTGGTGGCATTGCCTTCTCATTCCAACGGTCTCAAATTTCAAAATCTCATTCATATAATAGAGATCAAATCCTCCAACAGTCATCTCTACGCTCTTGTTTTTCCACAGTTCACAATCACTCACACTTCTTTCCCTCTCAATTTTGCAACACACCCAAGTTCAACAGATATCAAACTCAAAGGAAATGGAGCGCTCTGTTCTGGCTCTTTCGTCTGCATCGCCAACTAAGCCCCCTGTGACTCCAAAGCCATCTCCATCAGGTACCTCTCTTGCTTCCCCTCTCTGTTTCTTATCATTTTTCCAATTTCAAGAAGACTCGTTTGATTTCTCATAAAGAATTGAATTGGGTTTTGGTTGATTACTAAGAGAGAGTTGGAATCTGGTGATAATAACAGAGTGAAATATCAAGAATCAATCACGCAATAGTTTAGAAATCTGTTTTGTTTCTTCATATTTGTCTTGGATTTTGAATAAAAAAACTGTTCTTTTGGGTTACGCAGATGAAAACGAACACTACTATCAACAATTGGGGAGTCCCAATTTGTCTAATCCCAAGAAATCGATGAAAAAACACTACATGTCCCCAACTATATCCGCAGCCTGTAAGGCAGTTTCTTCAAGAAAGAACATCTTAGGTGAAAGAAATGAGGCTTCTGAACCTGTTTTGCCCAGTACCCATGTTGAAAAGGCCACACCTTCAACCCCTCCAGTTTCCAAGTCTCTTTGTGTTGAAAGCTTTGTTGTTTCTGATGATTTGTCTTCAAGGCCTTATGACCCAGTTACGAATTACACCTCTCCGAGGCCTCAGTTCCTTCGATACAACCCGAATAGGCGCCGGGACTTGATTCTTGGTCTTGGGAATAGCAATGTAGATGGAAATGATGGTTTGGGTGACCTGAGTCTTAGTAGAAGTGGTTCTTTTGATTCTCAGAAGGCAAGTGATGAGGAAGTTAATACTTCTAGTTTTTCTGATAAGCTAGAAGATGGTGAACATGTTGGGAAGATTAATGAAAAAAATGAGGGGAGGGATGAAGGAATTGAAGGAAGTAATGGGGAGATTGAGGATAGGGGTGAGGAGATTGAGGAAAGTGATGAGGACGATGAGGAAGATGAGGAATTTGAGGAGGAGGAGGAGAAGGGTTGTAGTTTGAAAGGGGTGTTGAAAAGTTTGCTGGTCTTTGTGGTTCTGGTACTCTTTATGTCACGCATGGCTTCTATGAACCAGGAGACTCTCTATGAGAGTGCTGAGGAGGCATACTTGAGGGGTGAGAACCATACATTTGAAACCGATTGGAAGAAGCTTGAGGGTGGAAGTAATATCTGGGATAATAGAGAACGGCAATCGAGTCTAGTAGAAGGAATTAAAGGAGCTATTGATATAGGAATCGAGGAAGGAAATGGGGTTGAACTTGTAGAACATGAAGTTCTGGGTCAAGAACAACAGATACGAATGGATTTTGTGGAAGAACACTGGAGGGTAGATGAGGAGGTTGAGGAGGAAACAAAGGTTGAAGGCGACCAGAATTTGGGAACTGCAGAACATGCTGCTGAGTCAAGAGAATTGATAGCATCACAAGCTGAAGAAAATGAAACTGTAGATCTGACTCAAGGAGAGGAGAAAATGGGAGTTGATGACTTGAGTGAAGTGGTAGTGCTACAAGTTGGAGATTCTGAAGAAGTTTCTGATCAGATTGTTGAGAACTCTGAGTTGCAGGATGGTGCAACTCCATTGACGTCCGATCAGGATCTGAACTCTGATGCTTCATATGCTTTAGAAGTAGAAGGCGAGCTTGCTGTAGGGCCAATTGACATAATGGTCAAGAGTGAAATGGACAGAATAGAGTATTCTAGTAAAACGATGGGTGACTTTCTTATATCAGATACCATGGATGATGGTAAGACAGGCCGTGATGGTGAAATTCTTGATTCAGGAACTGAATACAAATGGGGGGAGGAACTACTCAACTACATGAAATCCAAAACATTTCATACAGCTATCATTGGGTTCTCATTACTTTCAGTTGCTGCAGCCTCTCTGGCTTTGTTGTATCACTCTAGGCAAAAGAAGGCCATCAACAAGGATTCTTTAGTGATAGCAAACACTGGTTCTATGAAGAATCTGATAATAGAGCAGAAGAAAATGATCGAGAAGGAGTCCACAACATCAGAGAAATACAACTCAGCATTTGCCAACAGGGAAGAGGACGATAGCATTGAGCAAGGTGTTTACTCTTCTTTCAGAAGAATGTCTCTGTCTTCCAATTCGAATCTTTCGTCCAGCAAAGGTTCTGAAGGGTGCCATAACAAGGCACCAAGAGTTGAATTGCTGGGTGAGTTTGTGATTGGAGATATCAGTAGCCCTCTTAGAAGCTGTGGATTGAAAAACCAGATGAAAGAAGGTGAACAAAGCAACTATGAGTTAAGGACCCAGGCTCATTCAGTTTCAATTCAACAGCAGCCGTCTGTGTCAGAATTTTCTTTCATAGGTTCCTTTTCACATAAAAGCTATACTTCTGAGAAAAAAATAAAGGTGAGTCACTGTTTGCAGAAATCAGAAATTTGTTTCAATTTTGATTAACTAGGATAGATTTGTATGTTTGGCTTCAAGTACCGTTCAATTTCTTGCAGCCGAATATGACTTCAATGTGTGGAGTAGTTTAGTCTAATTCTATTTCCAGGTTCCTCAAATTTTAACCATATTTTAATACTTGAAATGCAGCCAACCGAGTCAGAGATTTCTTCCATGGATACTTCACATGGAAGCTATACTTCTGAGAAGATTGTAAAGATCAAGGTGAGCAATTTTTGGCTTGTAGTAGAAGCTGGTTTCAGTTTTCATTATCACATGAGAAATCCTTTTGTTTTCTTTTGGCCCTTTGATCCAGTCCCAATATATTGTTGTGTGCACAAACAATGCTAATCTTTCCTTAATAATGTCTTTGTAGGAGGGTGGCAAAAATGGAGAAGTCAAAGTCATTGCAACCCCAGTGAGACGCTCAAGTAGAATTCACAGCAAAACAGTAATGTCCCCATGAGTCCTGAGGCCATGCATCTAGAATTATAACTTGCCCCTAAACAAATGGCTGCTAATTTGTTCTTTAGTTCAGGATTCTTCCTCTGAAGAGTGTCTGGAGAATTGGCGGTCTCTGATGTGTACCAAATGGTTGTGTAGAGAAACTGATATGTTTCAGTTTGTAGTAGCCACTGGTGGGATTCCATATTGTATCTTGCTATCTGTAGTTCTGTACTGAGATTCTTCTGAAATTTGGTTTTAAGTAGTCTAATTGGATCTTCAAAGTTGGGCGTTTTACTTTGGAGTGCTCAACTAATCACAGTACTTGTGTTCCAATGTACAGCTCTTAAAACTTGTGCTCCTTTTCTTTTTCTTACTCTGCATTCCTCTTGTTAGTTCTGTTCTCACGTTGTTCTCAAATATCATCCTCTTCTCCAATCTATTTCATCAGGCTCTCATATTTCCTTTTAGCAACCTCTCTTTCATACTTGTCCAATTTGTTTTGCTCTTTTTATTACTCTGCATTTCTCTGACCCTATCTATCTCATCAGGTTCTCATGTTTTCTTTTCCTGATTGGTTTAGTTATGTGTTTCCTAGTTTCTCAAGTTATGAAGAAACATTTATTTAGATCATATGATTAACTTGTTTTTATTTTGCATTATAACTGATCCTCATGAGAACTATTGACTTACACAAATTTATTTCTCTGTTCTCAATCAGTGTTTCCATCTCCTTACTTTTTCATTACTTTGCTGATGTGATGACACATCCTTCATCTATTGTTCATGCCACAATTCTTCTTGGCTGTGTTTCTTAGCTTTGGCATGATTACTCTTCCGAATCTGACCTGCTATATACCACATGTCTGCGATGCCTATTTTAACACCAGACCTCATGTAATTGAACTCGGACCTTAATACTTGAACTGAAACCCTGCTGTTAAAGACTTCTATACGAGTCTGAATCTTAGACCATATTGGTTGCTGTACTGAATTTTTTAACCTTCAGAATACTGAGAGCAGAGAATTTATCTCTTTTTGTAAAATAGCCATAAAAGCTCTAATTTTAAAGGGAATTTCATTTTGCGATATCAAATAAATAAATAAAAATCAAAGCAGAGTATACAGACCCTCACATACAAACTTACAAACGTAGTTTCCAAAACTCCAGTAAATAAAGGGAAACACTCAAGCATATATACAGTAAACTGCAGAAAGATGCATGCAAGATTGAAGATAAAAACGACCACCTAGAGCGCTATTTCAGGCATGAATGTGAACTTTTATTACTTTCCTTATTATATGAAAAGGTAACACGCTACAGTGCTTGTCATTTGAAGTTAACAAAAAAAAAACAAATCTGTTTATCCTAACTTAATTTGATATCTGATTGAAGGAGAACAATTTTTTGGAGACAGACTGAGGACCCTTTGAGTCCTTTGACAAGACAATAGCCTGGTACTCGGCTGTGGGATTATGAACATCTCTGAGGACCTTGACTCTAATAACAAGTTGATAGAGGATTCCTGATTCAATCTGGTAGGATCCCTTGATCACATTCAGAAAGATCAAGTTCTTATTATTCTGTCTACTATAATCATTTACTGCAAACTTGGCTATCTCTATGACATGAGGGTCTCTAATGTTCTTCAAGGGTGTCCAAGCACCGACTGCTGTAGAGTCACCACTAATGTCTATAGCAGCTGTGAGAAGAGGAAAGAGGAGAGCAAGGATTGCAACAAGGTAATGAGGACTCATGATAATAAGTGTTTGTTCTTTTAGTACTTGGTCGTACTGTGAGTGTTGATGCAAAAGAGATCAGCTAGGGCGTGGCTTATATAGCAGTGGAGGACCTTTAGAATTAAGCAAGAAAATAAATTTTATATATAGTGATGATTCATTCACAATTAGGGAATAAATTTGGTGAATGTGTGGTCAGGTATTGTTTTTCTAGTTTGAATTGTGTGGCCAAGTTACCTCTTGCTTTTATGGCAGTGGTGGTTTTCACGAATTGTGGTGGATAATTTTTTTTTTTGTATCAGGAAAGAAATTAAAACTCATTTTTATTTTTTATAAAATAAAAAAGAAGAATTATGAAAATGAATCCAACTTCTTATGGAAAGAGATTAATTTGAGGATTTTTTTTTCAAAACATTCTCTTTTCTGTTATTACATTTTGCAGGACAGTCAACTGTCATTGCTTCAATAATGATGATTGTTATTTTTTTTGGAATCAAGACGACAACTCTTTATTAAAAAATATGGAACTTAAACACTACAAAGCAGCTTGAAGAAAAATAGGAGCAGAAAATAAAATTCAGCTTGTTCGAGGGAACAAGCATACGCTGCTAAGGTATGAGCAACATTATTGCCTTTCCTACGAACATGAAGCAACTTCCAGTTAGGAAATGTGCTTAACATATACCACACATCCTCATAAAGATGACCTAGGGTAGATAAATTAGGAATGCACACCCCATCTAGTTGACGGAAAACCTCCTGTGCATCAGACTCGATAAGCACCGGTGTAAAACCTTGAGTGCAAAGAAACTCAACTGCCATTTTACACGCCAAAATCTTAGCATGCTCAGCCGATAGTAGTGCCACAAGAGAACTAGCACCACCTGCCACCATTAGACCATCTGAATCACGCACAACAAATGACATACCTCCCTTGCCAGTAGCATGATGATAGGCTTCATCAACATTCATTTTGAAAACCCCCAACGGAGGTACCTTCCAACGAACACGATCTTTAGGAATACAGGAAACCATAGGCTAAGAAGCATGACGCCTATACTCCTGAAGGTGAGTGCACAACTCTAGGTGAACACATCAATAGCCTCTTTGTTTTTTTGATTCCACACCCTCTCGTTTCTCTCTTTCCAGATATGCCACAGAGTAAACAACCATTCCCCACAGTAAAAAGAGATAACTTCGAAGCGCATTGTACCAGCCAAGATAGAGCATTCAAGTGAACGTACAGTACCCCATCGAGCACATATAGATTGCAAAATAGAATGAAAACCGAACACTCTTCTAGTAAATAAACAATCTCGGCATAGGTGCAAAGTAGACTCACCATGAATACCACACAAGATGCATATAGTGGACTCAACATCAACATGTTGTGCGGCCAAACTGCCAAGGGAAGGTGATATATCAATACAAACTCTCCACACATGTACCTTTGCCTTGTTTGGAATCTTAGTCTTCCAAAAGAGACTTCCAGAACATATCCCCAACCATATGATTGACAGGAGAGTAGCTAGGAGAATGTATAACGATGTACCTGTATAAAGACTTCACCGAAAACCTACCATCCTTTGCCAATTTCCAACAAAGTCTATCCGGAACCACTCTAAGGCTGAGAGGAAGCTTCAAAATTAAAGAAGCATCATTTGGAAGGAACAAGCTTTTAACTTGACCTCATTCCACTGCCCCACACCCTCCATTAATTCACTAAGCAGTACCACCTCATTAGTAGAGAGAACACTAGAAGTTGGATGATATAGCTCATGCCCAAGTAACCAATTATCAGAAAAAATGTTTACCATCGTTCCATCACCAACTGCCAGTAAACATTTGACTTCAGCTGTTCCTTCGTAGAGAAAATACTTCTCCAAGAGAATGAAGGAGAGGAATGTTCTGGTGCCTCCCAAAAAGAGCAACTCGGAAAATACTGAGCCTTATAAATATGAGCAATCAGAGACCTTGGCTCCGTATTAAAATCTATCAAGCTTCGAAAACCCAAGCCACCAGTTTCCTTGGGATTACAGAGAACATTCCATCGTTTCCAATGTATCTTATGCTTCTCCAAAGTACTTCCCCACCAAAAACGCGCACACATCTATTCCAGATCTTCACAAAATTTTTTTTTGTCAATCTAAACACACTCATGGCATAGCTAGGGAGAGCTTGAGCTACAGTACGAATCAAAACAGAGTGTTAATCAATTCATCTTTCATTGATGAATAAGTGTCTTTATACATATCATGCATTCAGGTTAATACTAGAGATTTTTAATCTTGATTATTGACACTAATTAATTAATCAATTTGGTTTTAATTTCAAGTACATATTAGACTACACGTTTCCACAAACGCGGATATATTTATTGTATATTTTCTTGACACTAAATTTCATCGTATCAAATAAATGATGACTATTTAAGTGCATGGACATTATACTATGCATTTAATCTGATTTTCAATGCAAACGCTAATTTTGAGTTGTGTGTCTGATTTAAGGATAATGCCCAACATCTCTCACTTACAAAGAGAAGACATAAAATAGGATTGAGTGTTTAGCAATGTTTAGTAGTTGAGTTATAAACTCTATTCACCACGGAATTATTTTGTTTTGAATATGGTATTCAGAGGCTAGTTTTTAATATGAACTGAATGTTAATCTCATAATTTAATTAGAATACAGATGCTTAGTTCAACCAGAGTTATTAGGAAATGTATTCGTTGGTTAGTATCCTATAATTCATTGTGCTCCTATGATGATATTCATGTTGTGCAATTGGAAAAGAATTGTTAGCAGCTTACTTGAAATTTCTTCTAGACTGGGGAGGTGCTTCCTTACTTTTCTGTTTTTTATTGGGCCTGGTGTTTTTCACCCTGTTCTTTTCTGAAGAACAATGTCACAAAGTTGAAACTGGGGTATTAAGCTACTTGTAGTCCCCATATATGGCTATGTGTTGCTGATGATCTAGAGTGGTATTGATGGGTAGGGGCTACCAAATGGTATTTATTTGTTAAGTCCCTATGCATAATGTGGTTTGTGGTTATAATAACATGTCCTCTTCAGAAAAAGTGTGTTCTCTGGTACCACAATTGCTACTGATTGTGTGGCAAGCATTTGGATATTTTTTGTACTTTGATATTTGTTGTTCCGTGCTTTGTTTTTCTTTACTGTCACTTTGCTTTCATTGTCCGGAAATGCATATACTTCACTTGATACAGCTGAATTGGGATACCTAAATGTACTTTCTTTGGATACATGCAAGTCTTGTTATTCTCC
The DNA here is from genome assembly GCF_933775445.1 of Argentina anserina. Lineage (NCBI taxonomy): Eukaryota > Viridiplantae > Streptophyta > Magnoliopsida > Rosales > Rosaceae > Argentina > Argentina anserina. The sequence goes on from NC_065877.1 coordinate 25,293,961, forward strand.
ATTCTGGAAGAGGATATATTGTTGGAAGATGGATTGCTGGAACTGGAAGCATACACAGGCAAGTCTTGTTGTTTTCCATTCTACTCTTGCAAAATATATGTTGTAACTCATTTCTTGTAATTTAGATTCAGAATTTTCCATGCATAAAAAGATTCTGATATAAACAGAATTATATTCTTCTCCTTAAACTCCAAAAAAGAGAAGCAATTAAAGATGTTATGATTTGAATGTATGAGGATTCTTTTTCTTGTAATGAGAAACACTTAAGGGCCGTACGTATTAACTTTTGAATGTTTCATGCATTACTGTGCTTTTCTTTTGGCTTCTAGTTGTATAAAACAAAGCTTTAGGTTCTCTTTTTTTAAGCTTGCAGTCACTTAATTTAATGAAGAATCTGGAAGCATGAGTGACATTCTTTTGAAGCTATATGCTATCACAGTAAGCAAATACTATCAAGTACCATATCTTGAATCCAGATCTTTAGTTTACCCTTTTTGCTTGTATACTATTTATTGCTGTCAAGTACTTCTAATATGTGAATGTTGGGCTGTGTCATAAAAGTTTCATGTTGTTTTCAATGCTCAAAAGTGGAATGAATCACTGGTGATCCATTTTATAAGGTAAATGCTTTATTTGAATTGTGAAGTATATGAAATAGAGTTCTCAACTTTCTGTTCAAGTTTTTGCTAGCAAATAGGCTCCCCTTCCATTCAATGTGTGTTTGTAGGGATTCTACTTATCTTTTGGATATGTCATTGCACTTGCAATCTTCATCTTTACATTACCTTCTTATTTCTATGTCAGAAGATTTGTGAATGCTTACTCTACAAATGACTGGATGTTTGGGATTGCTTTCAGTACTAAGTATGCACAATGAGTAATTAATTAGACAAAGTTTTACTCTTCCATTTTGATTTCTGTTTATATATGATAGAGTTATCTGTGCAAGGATTACAGGTCCAAAATGTATTGGAAAGCCCTACAAGACAACATATCGTACCAGATGTTTCATCAGTAAGTAATCCGCCTCTTTATTTTCTCTCCCTGTGACTCAAACTTACTTGGCTTCTGATGATTAGGTAGTTCTTAGTTCTTACCTCTATGTTATGCTTCACTTCTTAAAGAACCACTTTCACTCATTTTTAATTTATTAATATCTTACTATATGAGATTACGGCTATCCTTCAAGATTCCCTCTAGCTAGTTGCTTCATTACAATGTCATTCTAGTGCTTATATTTTTGGACTCCCATGCTTTAATGCCATTCAGGAAAGTGAAATTGGAGTATATGATCACATACAGTGTAAGATTTTACTTAGTGTGCATGCATGTTCTGTGCACTATTTTTTGTTTATAACCATGACATGACTGAGACTAAAAGGGACGAACTCGTCCAAACCGTTGGATTTCATCTAACGGCGGAAAACTAAAACCTCCTTAAAACCAAATTCACAGCCGATCACTTACCTCACTCTGATCAGCTCTGCTATGAATGCGCTATCAGCAGAGACTTGTTTTTATGGAATAACCCTGATTCTCATCTCAACAACCACCGGAACTTGAGCTGACTTGGGCTGGGTGGTTTCTGCTTTCATTTTGATCAAGCATCTTATAATTGTCTTGAATCTACGACAACTTCATCTCTAACATATGTCCGTTATATTAGAATAAAAAACTAACATACTGTATGTCCAAATTTGCTTTTGTGGGAATAGCCCAGAATCCCAGAACACAAAAAGAGGAATTTGAGCTTCTTAGTTATGGTTCCCCATATATGATGGATCTGAGGAGGAAGAGAATACAAAAAAATAAGTTACAAGAGAATAGAGAAATCAATCGAAATTTCAGAGGAGTAAAATATGATAGATCTAGGGAGGAAATATGTAGGAAGGAGGAAGGAGGTAGGATGAGAGAGAGAGAGAGAGAGAGAGAGAGAGAGAGAGAGAGAGAGAGCGGTAAGTGATCCGCTGTGAATTTGGTTTTAAGGAGGTTTTAGTTTTCCGCCGTTAGATGACATCCAACGGTTTGGACGAGTTCGTCCCTTTCTGTCCCGTAATTTATGTCCGCGTGACTGTGCATGAACATGACTCACTATAAAAGGAAAATTCACTAACGGTTATTGAACTCTTGTGACATGGTCAATTTGATCCCTGGTCTTTAAAATTGATTAAAATGATCCATCAACTCATGTTTTGTTATCAACTAGATCCATCCAACCAAATTTCGTTATTATTTCGTTAATTTTATGACGCGGATCATATGTGGGCCACCACTAAAAGGGATAAATGAGACATGTTACTGAAAATGAATGCTTAAACTTGTTTCCACTAAATATATCTCATAATCGGGTCCTCATTTTCTCAATCCTAAACTCATTTTCCTAAGTCTAAATTTGGCGGGAAATTAATTTCGATCAAGACTAAGGGTTACAAACATCATTTGCCCATTTTATAGGGGCCCATGCATTATCCACGTCATGAAATTAACGAAACAATGACGGAATTTGGTTGAATGAATCTAGTTGATAGCAAAGCAGAAGTTGATGGATCATTTTGATTAATTTTAAAGGTCAGAGATTAAACTGACAATGTCACAAGAATTTATGGACAATTGGTGAATTGTTCTCTTATGTAAATGGCACAAAGTTTCAGCTTGTAGACTAAATAATGAGTCACCTGTTTGAATTTAGGTGGTTAAGGAGCTGAGCATGTCTGAGCAATACAAGGTGAGAAAGAAAAAGTATACAGGAGAGAAGCCAAATTATGAGACTAATATGTACTTGATGAGCTATATTATCATAGTAATGGTAGTATTAAGCCTGGAAGATAGACCTGCCTAATTTTAGTACCAAGGTATGCATTTTAGTTCAAAATTATTGTTCATGTTGTTTGTTAAACTTACTTGGACTTCATGTTGTTATAGAGATTTGTTCTGTGATCATTGCAACTTGATGCATTTGCTTTTTGCAGTAATGCTCAGAGGCAGAGCTGGTGATAGTGATCAAGCCCGAGAAGAATGTGCCTTTCCATGTCATGGTGTTCAAACAAGGTTGCCCAATGTCTTATAGTAGCAAATGTGGTGTTTTGTGCATATATATATATATATATATATATATATATATAACTGAACAATTATATGCATGCATTCACTCTACTTACTGTCCAACTAGATTGTAGATATGTTTTTTTTTTGGTTTAGATATGTTTTAGGCCTTTATGCTTAGTTAATGGTTATGGTTATCTAAAGCCAGTTACTTATGGACAAAGTGTATTTGGGTTGAAATGTAATGACTATTTCGTGGATGCTTGAAATGAAATCTAGTTATGTGCATGTCTATTGCAAATTCAATTATGTTGATCAACACATGAATTTAAGATTGTGCTCTCTAAACACTTGGTCAACATATCCGATCTACAAATATGTTGTCTTGGTATCACTCAGACAACATATATGTGCCACTAGATTCTAATTCTAACAACATAAATTTAGATCTAAGTGCTAATAATATACTACTCAGACAACATTTATCTACTGACGAATAGTTTTTTAAATTATAGATTCCCAATATAATTTCATTTAGACAACATAAACTCTATTGAAAATCCAGTATAAAATGTCTTTCACACAACATTATCATGTTATTTGTGTATAAATAAGACAACATTAATATGTGGTTTGTTTGAATCTCATACAACATATAGCCTAGTTTTGTCTCAGTCTTGGATGAATTCGGTATAACTCAAACGACATTTGACCACAAAGTACTCTACACATAGATTCTCATCAGTCAACTGTTTACAAATGTTGTTTGAAGGCTTTTTTGGCCTAGTGTACGTATATCAGTGTATGAATGTTATTAGCTTCTGACATATTTTCAGGAAAGCAAATTTTGTTGTTGATGCTCTAGCTGATCTTGGACATTCCTGGTCGGCTTGATGGTTTGAGGGAGTTCTAGAGTGCTTTTTTCGATGTTGTAAACTCGGGTTGCTCTACAGGTTTCAAGTTATAATTTTATTTTCATCTTAAAAAAATACATATATTAGTGTATGAATATTATAAATTTGGAGAGCGAGATTAACTTTTGAATAGTTTTGATATTAGTTTTTCTACAAGTTATAGGCACCGAACTATATATACGTACGTAAGGATAAGTGAGGCTATAATTAAGATTAAAATGAATGTAAAACAAGATATCTCTGTATCCCGATCGAACTATTGAATTGGTGTTAGCGCAATATGTTTTATACAGTAGTGGGTTAGTACACGGTACAAGTTTAGCTATTTATACATAAACTCAACCATGATATGTGTAAGCACACGACCTGTACGGAAAGACCCTCATCGTATTAAATGTATATGTAGTGTATACGTACGTTAAATTTTCTTCGTAACTCAGCGAGGAAGTACATTATTGTTAATAAAACCTAAAGAGGTGCCTCTTCTACTTGTAAAAGATGCAGATGAGGAAGGACCTCTCGAAGACTTCTTGACCTTAGATATGGTGGGCTTGGGAATAAGACTGTAAGATCTTTGGTTACCTAAGCCACCACCGTAGCTCTTGCATGATTTTAGTGCTTTTGATCTCTGATATGGAGTCTCTTTCTTTGCAAGATCTTCAATGCTATTCACTTTTGATAAAGATGTGAAAGACTGACTCTTGCCTTGAAAATACATGGAAAGCCCTCTCCTGCAAATGCATATTCGATCTGGTTAGCCTTTGTTATATAACAAGAAATTAAGTCCCCGGAAAACTAAACGAAGGCTCTGTCTAGCTTTCCAGAAACTATATAATAATTATTCAGATGGTTTTGTTTTTCCAGTTAATTGATCGAGTATAAACCTTTAATCATGCAAAGTACGAATAATGTGAAATATGCCTTACTTATCCAAAGCAAGAAATGAGTTTGTATCTTCTTATTCTTACTTGATGGGTAACTGTGCCGTGAGATCTGACAAGTCGTACAGAGATCCCCCAGAACGCAAGGATGAAGAACATGAAGACGATGCAGACGAAGATGCATCATCCACCACGTCTGATGAATACGTCGATCGATTCGATGTCGACGAAGTGGTGTCGGACAAATCATCATGATCATGGTCATCATCTCCTTCCATGATCGCCCAACTCTCTTTTCTTTTAGCGTAGTTATTATTTTGTCTGATCGAGCATGCACCCTGCAAAGCCATTTGTTTTCCACTACCTTCACCCATGGACGTATGGCACCTATTAAATCTTGGGAAAAATATGAAGAAGAAGAAGAAGAAGAAGCATATGGTTATTATTGCTTCAAAAAGTTCATATTCAATATTGAGCAACATGTTCCATATATATACAGCTAAAAATATATCCAACACGTTGGAAGGAGTTCATGGATTAGCTTGGTTGGTTGTTTTCCCATACAAACGATAGAGTTTAGAGACAGCTGATGACATGGAAAATTTAATGAATTTTATCTCATTCTAATTAAAATGAAATAGAAGATATTGGCTTGTGTTTCAGATTCTTAAATTAAGAAAACCACTATTTAACCTAGACGGCATGCAAGTTTCATGCACCACTGGTCTCCCAAGTATATATTTTTGCTTATACAAATTGTTTATCTGTTTGGTTCTTTTATCATTCATGGCCTTATCCTAAGATTCTTCATTATCTTCTCACATGGTTTGAATTTATTGACCTTCTTCATATTATTGTACGAAGAAGAAGAAGAGAGGATAAGCTCTATATCCTCTAAGCCACCCACGTAATCGAGTCACCCATACAATGAATACCACCATATCATGAATCTTCAATATATTGATACAGGACATGGGCAGGCATAAAGAAATAATAAATCGTGGAGTGGGTCAATTAGAAAATGTGTTTCTAGATGTACCAACATAGGGACGCAGCTTGGATAGGTATGGGCATACACCAACATGCCTTGGGGCTTCGGCTACTTCCTTATCAAGAATCCATATATTGAATATTTGAAGGAGTTCTATTCCATGTTTTGTGTTTTAAATACAAAGAAACCTCTTTTGAAACGTAAGGAGATACGAGGATTCTGAAATATTTTCTCTGGGAAAGTTTCCTTCTCTATTTATTGAATCAGCTTTCTGTGGCAATATATAGAAATTAACTGATCCTCGAGATCTTTGGTAGTAGCAAGTTAAATAGATTCCTCAGAGTTTAGATATTTTTTTGACATTTATATTTTTGGCATTTTGACTTTAATTCTCAAAGGCGATAAGGCTCTCATTGATTCACAAAATTGAAGTTATCGGGGAAACTTCACCATTCAAGTCAATTGACGGAATATTGTCAAAAAAGTCAATTGACAGAAATAACGCAAATAAGATGAGTTCTAATTAAAGGAAATAAAGTTTCAATTAGAATTAGGTCGTAAAAGTTGTAATTATATATATATATATATAATGAGGTTTTCAGGTGCGGAGGTCCGTATCTTAAGCTAAAGTACGGATTTTCATTTTTATCAACTTTTCGATCGAGTTTTCACATCTCCACCGTCCAATCCTTACGTAATAACGTATAGATCACATCCGTAACATTTCAGCCAATTTGTTAATCGTTATGGTATCTAACTAAGTTAAACCAATGAACGGATTAAATCTGCCGAATTTGAACCGTTCATGTGTATAATAGAAAAAACGCAGTTTTTAATGACCTAACGATTATCAAATTTGCTGAAAATTGGCAGAGGTGATCTATACGTTATTACCTAAGGACAAGACGGTGGAGATGTAAAAACTCGATCGGAAAGTTGGCAAAAAATGAAAATCTGTACATTAAGATAAAATACGGACCTCCGCACCTGAAAAACTCCGATATATATATATATATATATATATCTATCAAAGTGTAGAATATTATAAAATTTATGTACATTTGAGCTAGAGTTGTTAAGTAGTTGATGTATGTTGTTCATTGTGAAAACATTTTTCTCAGGTAATATGTTCAATTCTTGGTATTTTATTATTGTTAACCAAATGGTGAAGGTCAACTGGCATTGGTATGGTTGTTTTAGACACAATCTTGCGGGATGTCTGTCTTGATATTCAATTGTCACTAAGAAAACGTTATGTTTGGATTGAGTCTTATTTGTTCATGATGAGATATGTAACGCTAGAAATTTCTTTGATCAGACTCACTGCACTCCCTTATCCTAAATACGTATATCTTACAAGATAATTGTTACGAGGATAATAGATTGATTGGTGATGATGCATGTCGATCCTTCGACCTGTGGTCTTCACATTAAAGCAAAGACGACCGGCCAATAAAGGACCAACGATGACAGATTGATTTAGTTCAAGTGAAATTGCTTAATTAGACCACATTAGGCGATTTCTACTAGAGCACGTACCTCACAGCTACCTTAGTGGAAAGTGACCAATTTGAGGGCAGCAATGACAATTTGAGGGCAGCAATGCAAATTTGAGTCGATAAACAGATGGAACTCGTTGGGCAAGCCAACCTTCCCATGTCAATTTTGGAGAATAGTCCTTGCAGCAATGACATACCAGCAACTATCTACCCTTATCCGCACTCGCACACTTAACCTTCAACAACCCGGCCATCAGTGTCATCTTTTTTGGGATGTTGATGTTTAATGTCGACAACGAAGACCAACTATAAGTGTTTTCTCACACGCTTTCTATATAGACAAGTAAGGTAGTGCATTTGGATTGGGTCCAAACAAAACCGATTAGATCCGACTCAAATAAAGCTTGTGAGGTTTGGTTTTTAAAAAATAAATATTTTTTATTTAGGACTCGAACCGATTAAGAAAATTTGAATATGTGTCGAATTCTATTCTAAAAAAATTATAGGAACCGATTACCGTTAGATTTATACTAAAACGATATGAATCATTGGATTATTAGAGTATTTTTTGTTGATGGGTTATTTAGAATCAAACTTGTCATTCCACTTTTACAAATCTCCTAATGTGTTTGCTTTCTGCGAGAGGATTTAATTGAAAGAACTAAGAATTTTATTAGGGATTGTAATTTGTTTTGACTTTAAAATTGAATGTTTGTTTAATTTTTTAAGACGTTATATATTATATTATGGGATAGTTTGTAATTTGGTTAATTTCTCTTGCTTATTGATATATATCGCATCAAACGCTTGAATGTATTACTAAGAGTATAGAGTTACCGAGAACCGAACCAATTCATTTCGGATCTGCTCGGATCCTATCTTAAAAAATCCAAAACTCGAACCGAATATTTAACATGGGTTGGGTCTCAAATTCATCTAAAAATAATTAATTAAGACCCGAACACAGCCTATAGCCTATAGACAAGTGAGGAAAGTTGCCTAAATTATCATCATCAATTTTCCAAAATTTTCGTGTACAATCAATAATGTGCCGAGCAGAACTTGCTTCCTTGGACGTAAGCCAAAATTCACGAGGCTGAGCATGAGCACATGAACCTGGAAGTATTTCCTTAGTCCAACTCACCTACGATGACTCCCAAAAATGAACTCGGGTTTGTCGTTGAATGCTATTTTTATCATCCAACAACATTTGAGAGTAACGTACACCACGGCTGTTGTATCTTGATTAGTGCCATTATTTGCATGAGGAAGAAACCGGGTTTGCAATTTTAATTGTATAGTAGGTTTCCATCCGATAAGCTAATGAAAGATCATTTCTCTTTATCATATAGTGTAATCCAATGATATTTAGATCTAAAGCAAGCAAACAGCTGGGTAAATAAAAATACATAAACCATGTAAACCAAGGGTATCGAATCCTAAACACCATAACTCTTTTCACTGTTTCCACACGGTAATTTTAAGCAACACCACCAATGCAAGAAGCCACACCATGAACCCCAAGAAAAAATAGAAATGAAAATATGAACACCATACGGGGAGAGATGCGATCCTACAGACCCTGATCAATCAGGTAATCTCCCAAGCTCTCCACAATCATATTACATTGTCCTGGTGTCAAAGGCTCTTCATATATACCAAAAACCAAAGCCTGGCAAGTTTTCTTCACAGTTACACCTCCGGAGCCCTGCAGAATATTCAATACAAATTAAATTTGACTGCACTCAGCTGAATGATGCAATTAACCCCCTTGCATGGGACATTAGAGGAGAAAATTACAGACAGTATGGTGCAATTTAAGTTGGGGAGTTGTACATAGCTCCATTCCTAAAATAATGGACCTCATAATTCATGAGGGACATCCAGTTAGTTGGGAGGGCTTTCTGATCAACTGTATTCAATTTACATGAATTGCTTGTGTACTCTCAACGGGACTCATAACTCAGTAGAATTTTAAAAAATTCTAAAAGTTAAGAAGAGAAATGTCTTCTAGGATGGTCCACGTTAGAAACATTGAAGGTCTATTATTCAATCTTGACGACACACTATCATCTAAAGCCATTTAATATGCAGCAAATTAGATGGTGCAATAACATGAAGAAACTTCATCAGAAGATTCTAAAGTCCTATAGTCAGCAGCAAATTAGAAGGTGCAACAACATGAAGAAACTTCAACAGATGATATTGGTAATTCAAACTTTGAAATATCAAAATGGGTGAACCGACCAGGACCAGTAGTTAATTACATGCATGTGTATGAGCAGTCCACACGAGAATCCTGAGTTTTCAGATGGTCAGCAATTCCTTTACAGACGTGAGCAGTTCCTTTAGTCTTCATTGCATACTTTATACCAATTCATGTGACCCTTCTTACTGAGAAATGGATAATGACTTGAGAAGACCTTTTCTAGATGAAATTATTGAATGAAAGTTTCCATTATTTAAGTTGTGCCTTCCACTATTGTTCTTAAAAAAAAAAGAAATAAAAAAGGAGTTAGGACTGCAACCAAGTCAAGTTACTAGTAAACTAAGCTTGGGCTCATCACAAAATAGTCTATGGAACCCAAGCTTTAAACAGCTTATGTACTTGGGTGATTTGGAAATGTTATTTCATATGTCATAACTTCCACGATGATAAATAACATGTACATACTGTATAGATAAAAATATGAAACAGCAGAATTAACCCAAGAACCATCAAACTGTAGCTCAGGGTCATTAAATAAGCTCTAATTGTGGCTTTAACTCTGGTTGGTGGAGCTCGAGAAGCCTTCTTCTCTGGCCTTAATTCATATGACAATCCATATGAAAAATACTACTACTGCTACACACACATGCATGTATATATTTCTCCCCATGTCTTCCAATGATGTCGTGTGAAACATTCGTAGTTACATCCTATATATACGATCTTAATATGCGATACATGAGATGTGTTCTCATAATTGAAGATATTTAGACATGTTTCACATTCCTCTTCATCGGAATTTTTTTCTTTTCTAGTCTTGGGGTTCAGTATGGACTGACAATCCGGATCAACAATCTTAGGAGATCTTCTTAAAAGTTAAGACTCTATTTAGACTTCCGAGAAAACCAACAGACCAATCACAACAAAAAGGTATAACAATATTATCATTCATTCATACATTTACAAAGCATCATAAGCAGGAAAGGAGCAAAATAAACTAACCTTCTTGCCACGAATAACAGCTCCACCCTCGCCTTGAATAACCATGTACTTAGTGCCGGCAAGGTGCAGACCAGTCGGGGCAAGAGTCCCCGGCTCATTGAAATCTTTCATGATCGCCGTAATCTCTTCAGCCTTAAACTACACACAGCATAACATAATCAACCTCACACTCAATCACTCATTACAACGATGCTACATTCCTTCTTTCCTTATATAAAATCATACACGCTTCAATATTAAATACCACATATTCTTCATGCATTACTAACATTGCCCCAGAATCACAGTAATTAACAATTTCAACACGCAGACAACAGATCCATATCAATTCTATCAAACAGATACGAAAGGCACAGATGTAATTTAACCAACGAGGAAAAGGAAATGGAAATTGAGAACCTTGGGGAAGTTGGAGCTCTGAGCCCAGACGCTGCCGTCGTGACCGACGATGGCAGCGGAAGCGAGATGGTTGCCTTCGATGTTGCACATCAGGTGGTCGTCGACGTAAGTCTGCCACGACATTTTGGCGATTGAATCCGGACCGTCGAGTTTGTCAAGCTTTGGTTATGAAGATACACTGTCGGAGCCTCTCTCCCTCCGTATTTCCTGGTCGGAAGGAGAATGGTGTGTCTGTATTTATAATCAGCTAATTTTTGGTAGTGGAAAGCTCGTCTTTCAGTGTGGGCCCATCGGACCGTACATAACACGTAAGGGTGTGGCGTCGGTGAACATGACTGCGGACTGCCCGTCACGTCCACCAACTCTACCTACAGCGGTTTCCTAATTCCTATATACCCTTTAATGAGTTTCATCCCAACATAACGCATTCATGTGTAAGAATACATGCGTACTTTTTTGGTGAAAGATTTTCATGTTTCAATTAATAATTCATAATTGTGTGGTTTGAGTTTAGAAATGGTAAAACGTATGCAGAGTTATATGAACATGTTTTGACTTTTGAATCACAAACAATACGTACAAACTAGGGGCGGTCCTGGTGCTGCCACCATCGGAATGACCCTTTTTCTTTGTGTAATTCCGGTGAAGAACTCGTAGTGAATAAATTAAAATAGTATGATTCTTAACATAACTAATGCTCTGATTCAGATGGTTTGAGACCCTTTTAAATGCTTAAAAATAAATTGGAGGTGATAGGTTCGACTTTTCTTTTTGCTGTTTTATTTTAATTTTATTATTTGTAATAATTTCCTTATTTGAGTGTTGTGTCTATTTGTATTTTCTTTTACCCTTCCATTCTCTTGGGTTGGTGTTTAGTGAAACTCATCCCGATCCAACAAATGATAACTTATTAAAAAAACATATTTTATATACCTTTTATATGTTTGTAAACATAAAAAACTGAAAATGATAGTAGGCTTAATACTGAACCAGTTTTTTAAAATTTATTTCATGAGATTAGAAACGTAATATTCAATTAGTAAACAAGATTTTTGTACTTCTAATGAAATTATTTTCATAAATTAATTTTATTATTTTTAAACATCTTTTTTATATGAATATGAAGGGCCAATTTTTCTTTTCTCACCCGACCCTTGAAAACTTTGGATCGGCCTTGGTACAAACAACAAAGCATTTTATTAAATTGCTTGTTTAGGAGTCGATCAGAGCATATTTGCATTGAGCCCTAGCCCCTAGGTTTTCTAATACGAACGCGGGGCTTTGGCAAGGGCGGGGATTGTGATGCAGTGATAAGATCGGTATGTGGCGGCCCTAGAGTTTTTCTGGTGTTGATCATGTTTTGACGACCCAGGCATGGAAAATGCTTGATACACCAAAATTTTATACAAAATATGGATACCAAATGACGTGGCACTTGCCAATTCATCAATCTTTATATTATGAGACTAGAGAGTAATGATATGGAAAATGTACAAGTTTTTATGAGGAGTGCTAGGAAGTAAATTTGCCGACCACCTTTTTTTACCACCATTATGTCCACCCACTTAGATAAAAGTTATGTGTCCTAAATTAACTATGGTATAATCATAATTATCTATATAAATGAATAACACATGGTAAAAATAAATCAATAATTAATTTAAAAAATTTAAGAATTAACTATAGTATAACTATAATAAGTAAAAAAGACACGTGTCTTTCATTTAGGTGGGTGGGCATGAGGGTGGTCAAAAAATGTAGTCGGTATATTTGCTTCCGGAGTACTAGGGTCTAGGGCGCCATAATATGGGGAAACAAATTTGTCATAGTTAAATAAGAAGACACGTGTCGTGAATTTAGGAAGGTATGCATAGGTGAGCAAAGTTTGGATGGTCGGAAAATTTGCTTCCATGATATGGCGCCAAATCTGGTGTTGCAATCTTACGTGGTATGCAACGTCACATTGTCACATCAACAATTAAAATTATATAAAAATATCATTTTAAATGAAAAAACAATCATATTCTTGTTAATCTAACAGTTCTAATTATTATAATTTTTTTATCATTTATTTTTTTCATCATAATAATATTTCTAAAATATAATTTAAAAAATTAAAATTTACGAAAATATGTTTGAAATCGAAATATATATATATATACAAAATATATTTTCAAAAAAATTATATATATATATATATATACGTGTCTGGAAGCCATATGAAACGGTTCTAAAACTCTTCTACTCAGTTATTAAACTGAATCAATAACAACCATTTTCTTTTTGTGTCAAAAGGATCTTCATTTTTAAGAAGGCGAGAATTAAGAAGTAGATGTCATTCAAATTACCAACGAAAATCAAACTACAACTAAAGCCAAAGAACAGACCAATAAAAAGAGAAGCCAAGCTCCAGAAGCCAAAGAAGTTACCAAGATTCTTTTCTTCTTCTCATTCTGCCGTTTCTTTTTACAATTTATTCTTTTAAGATTGATCTGAAAGATTGATTCAATCAATCAAATAATAATGACTCCCACCAATGAAAAATAGTTGTTCAGTGGTCTTGCTAAACCAACCATATGTAATTTCAAATAATCAATGTCCCTTTGATGAGGACGACCGGAGGGCATTGCAATATGTTTGGATTTTTATATTATAAATAAATGTTTTAAATTTTTCCTAATTTATTTTTTTAATTAAAGAATTAGTAAAGAAAATCCGTGTTAGCAATTCTTTCCAAATATAGCTGATGGTGTTGGCACAGCCACATCATTTGGTATATTGATTTTGGTATAAACTTTTGGTGTCTCTAGCACTACTCCCCAGGCATTGAAAGAAGTGGAATTATAGACCTCCACCACGAAGATTTTTTTTCTATTTACTTTATCTCATAGAATATTATTACCAGAAGCAAAAGTGTAAATCTATAAATTATACTTATGTGACATGCCCGCAAATCTCTACATGGTTATCGATCTAGATCACTATTTTTTTGCTCGAATGATTTCTCATCTAAACATGGTGGCGGATACCATAAGCTAAACAATACTCCAAACGCGCTTATGCAGACAACTCTGGAGCACAACCTCGTGCGCCTTGTCTATACACCTCAACACACCTGCATACACTAGCTAGTCTCAAATTCACGGTACAACTCTCATCAATCTTTAAAAGTCTTTAAAAGTATTGTGTGAGGAGGTTTAGACGTGCTTGTACCACAATTGTGTGTCAGGCAAGTAGCGGATCTATATCCATTAGTTTGTAGGAGAGGAGTCTATTTACTCGCATAGGGGTGTGCACGATTGCGAGTTTTTGTTCTAAATTCCTTTCTTTTTTCTTTTTACTTTGATTGTAAGTGCGGATACCAGCTCTAAGAATGGGATTCTCGTTAAAAAAAAAAAGGTGTTTTACACTTAGAACATGTTCCACTGCGTAACGATCATCAGCAGTGAAGTTAGCATATATTTTGCATTCTAGAAAGCTTTAGTGGACTCCTAAGAAAGATTTGATTTCTTTTATCCCTACGACTGCGAGTTTATTTCCGTTCTTAGCTGGGTCACGGAGTTTTTCGGTTCTTAGGTCATATATAGCATGGTTGCATGCGCATGGCAGAAATTCTCGTTATGGCTGGCGCTGCGCATTAGTGGGTTTGGGCAGCCGCCGGCAGGTATTTGCAATTTGTGGTAGTTATTTGAAGGAGGATGTGTATAATCGTATCCCAATTAATCCGCCTCTTCAGCACTTATTTTTGGCCGTGTGTGTGTCCTTGTGTGCTTGCCGCTTCCACTTGTTCGTTTTGTAGTGATTGCTGGCTCGAAATCAACTTGAGCTTCTCAGATGTATACAGTGAGTTGTTATGTGTAATTTACTCATTCGAAGATAAAATATGAACATTGTAAATACAAAACGTGGAAGAAGCATGCAGACATGGAGAAGAAATTATTTCTTCTGCCACAAGCCCACATCATGTGATTTTTGCATAGCCAAATAAAAGTATTAAAATGCACCGACTGAGACAAAATGTTAGAAACGAATAATTGATTAGTATCATCACATCATAGCTTGGTCATTTTATTTGAACGTTCGATAAGCTTGATAAAATGTTCAACCTAGTGAAAGAAGAATAACTATTGTTCAATTAATGTAATACATTGGATCGGGCAACTTGAAGGTCCGATAATCCACATTAGTGCCTAAGAGATCGCTCCATTGATCACCAATGTTCCCAATTATCCTATATTCACTCTCTTCAAGTTTCCTTCTCTCCGATGATTTATACACAACCGATGTGTTACCGGAATAAGATGTATTCCTGCACGCAATGAAAAGGGTTAAACTTAAAGCTTAATTTGTAAAAAAGAGAAAATAAAGCCAAAGATTTACAATGCTTACTTTAGAATAAGCTTCTCCCAATTAAGGTATCCAACAAATTTGAGATTGATTTCTGTGATACGTCTTTGAGATTCTCCTCTTCCAGTTATGAATGCGACCTTAATTCCGAGAGCCATTAACTTACTGTACAGTCTTAGACTCTCAGGCAAAGCTGGGGCTGTGCCTTCTAAGACCCAGGCGTTGAATGCAGTTGAATTGTATAGCTCCGCCCTGAAATTTCAAAGATTCAATTCATACCAAGGCCAGCTGACCCTACGAAGACATATATCTATTGCAGCGAAAGTCTTATAGAAATCAATTGATCTGATGAAGCAACTGCCAGTGCATTATGAGGTAAATATTCTATTATGTCTCAATCTCAATGACTGGTCATCCCAAAATCATATCAACTACTTTGACTATATCAAAATTATGTGTAATTGTGTAAACTAATTAGCAAATGAAATGTGACTTCAGAGTTCAGACAATTAACTTCCTAATTGCCTCTGTTAAGAAGGGACTATGATGAAGAAAAGGACTTACCCGAATCCATGGCGAGCATAATAAGGCAGGTTGGAGAGAGCAGTCTCATCTATGTCGAAGACCCACAAGTTCTTGCCGTCCTTTGTAAGGTTCAGGCTCTTAGCGTAGAGCAGAGCTTCATTAGTAACAGCTTTCGAGTCCTGTCTGTACTGGTGGCCGAGCATGTAGTTTCCTACATAGCGTTCACAGACAGCCGGAACAGTCGTCCAGCCGAGGATGTTGTGGGCTTCGACGCCGAGTCTCCAGCTCATGCATGAAATGCCGGGGACGTGCCTGCCGTGAGAACCGGTTTGTGGCCGGAGGACATGAATCTGGTGGGATATTGATCTATCTGAAGCTTGGATTGTTGCTACTATGGTGGTTAGGAAGAAGAAGAATAGAAACGGCACCAGTTCCATGATGTACCTCTTTTGCTTTGGTCTTGGTAAGAGAGGAAACTGGTGCTGATCAATATTGCCGGCCAATGTGTGCATGTTATATAGGGCTCGTTTATCTGAAAAGGACTAGGGATTCAGAGTATTTACAAGGCTGCCCCATGACGGGTGGCTGGCTAGTCATAAACTCAAGAAATGAAGGAAATGAGTGACCCAACTGCTTATAAGGAATTGAGAGTTATATATATTCAGCATTATAACATCCGATGATTATGATTTGTTCGTGCGTATTAGTTAAACAGATGGGAGTTTTGGAATTGAGACCCGCCGGTAATTGTCAAATTTAGAGGAATGTTGTAGCATATTAACATGTTCCATATGCAATTTATACTTAAAATGATTTGACATATCGGGTTCGTACTCATTTACAAGTCATCCATTCTGAGTGTTTGATGGTCTCCGTAGAGTGGTTGACTCTCCAACCGCATGATGCTGCATCCACAAAATTTCGAACTCAAAACCTTGTTTAAACCATCCCGTTAACATCTTCCATATGTAATTTGAATCAATAACATTTCTATTAAAGAATCAAAAGCTAGTGATTTTCTTTTGACCAAGCGTGGGTAAGGATAAACAAGTATTACAAGCCAAAAGTTAAAAAAATAAAATAAAATGAAGCCTTGTCATATCTTGCAAAAAGGTAATAGCGGATTGTATATAATAACCATCTTCACACGAGCATGCGGCCATTTAAATGAATGATTTCACATGACATATTGAACATATGGCATATATGGTGGTGGAGGTTGTCCTCTCTCGGGGAGACTCCTTCAATGTATATGGCGGTTCCAGGTTTCTTAAATATGTTAGTTTTGCAAACATGTTTGGTTTTGGATTTTGGAGCTTATTCTTAGGGTTTTAGACTTTTAGCTTAAAAATTGTTAGGAAGCTAGGTTTTTGAGATTTGGTAGTTTTTCATATTTCGATTGTAATGTAGATTCCGAGAGTGAAATGTATTCATGTATTCTCATACTCAAGATCATTATAGGCTTTGCGTCTTTTGTTATAAGAGAAATAATTTAAATTTTTCATATTTTGATTGTAACGTAGCATCTGAGGGTGAAATGTGTTTATGTTTTCTCCTACTCATGATCAACATAGGCTTTGCGTCTTTTGTTAACAGATAAATAAATTTTTTTGAGTAAAAAAGAGAAATAATTTAAATGAATAGAGTTTGAGTTAGGAAAAAAAAAAAAATATATATATATATATATATATATATATATAATTGAATGGAAGTTATTAGCATGCATGCACATGGAGGACAGGAGGAGTGGTCTAATAACGGTTAGTTGCAGATTGCAATAAGCATGCACGAGTTGCAGTTGTAGTGATGAGTACTATGTATAGCTAAATGTTGAGTTGTATGTATATATGGGTGAACTTTGTTGAATTTCATAATTTGGCATATAAATGCTTTTCTGCTACTTCAAACTTTGTAAGAAAAAAGTTGAACAGATTCATTGAGCATTCTGGATTGCATATTATCTGAATTTTATATGGTCGGCCACTCCTTTTAACATGTTACTGTCATGCAGAATTTTTTTGATACGAAATAAAATATATTAAATAAAGAAGCATCTAGGGCACCTACATTATACAATGTCAAATACAAAGGCATTAATAGCTGCACTTGACACACAATCAAACCAACTAGCTAGCCCCGTGATTAAAACTATGGCCAAGATTGGCAACAACATCAGCTACAAAGTTTGATTCCCTAAAAATTTGTTTGAAAGATATTGAGTTAAAGCATGAAGCTAGTGATCAGATATCTTTCACTATGCTAAGAAGTCTCCATGGAACACTCGAAACTCCATTCCCACATAAATAACAAGCTTAGAGTTGCCTTTCACCTCTAGATTGTGAAGTCCTTTCTCATTCACTATGATCAAACTGTCCCTAAGTGTCAAAGCTTCAGCAACCAGGACCGTGGTTCTTCCAACATTTTTTGTTGCTGCTACAAGGAGCCTTGCATTGCAATCACGAAGAACAAAGCCACTGACAACAGCATGTACCGAGCCATCAAAATTAATCTTAATGGTGTTTGCAGGGGGAGGGTTCCACCTAATGGTGTTGTTGCTTTTTTAGCATCCCCTCCTACTACTTCCACCATCAAGACTTGCACAGTTCTTCAGCTGTTGCTGCCACCACATTTAATGTAGTATTTATTTTATCATTAAAAATGACATCATTTCTTGCCTTCCAGATTTGCCAACATAAAATGAGAGCTTTGGCAAACAGAGCTTCATCATATGGTTTATCCAAAAATAATTTCTTGAAAACATGTAAATAGCCACTTGGCCAATCAATGTTAGTATCAAAATCAGATAAATTCCAAACTTCCTGAGTCAAGGTGCAACTACCAAAGAGGTGGTATGCAGTCTCATTGTTCAAATCACACATAGGACATGAATTATCATCAATATAACTAAAACGAGACAATATGTCCCTGGTTTTCAGTCTTTTCTGAAGAAGGAGCCAAGCAAAGAATTTAACCTTTGGCTGTAAATTTAGTTTCCACATCCTATTAATTAAAGCAATCTGCTCATGCTTGCTTTTTTCATTAATTTGGAGCCAAGTGACAGATTTAATAGAGAATTTACATGTAGAGGAAGGACCCCAAACATATATGTCCTCTTGATCACAATGTGGGATTGGAATCCCTATAATTTGCTTAACCAAAGTAGGGTCGAAAAAGATAGCCAATTTATCTGTATTCCAGCTCTTGTTAATGAAAAACTGCTCCGCATTATTATCCCAATTGATGAGGTGTAGTTTATCACTACTCACCAAATTAGCTAATGGAAAATCAAAAGTCCAATTAAAAGTCCAGACATTTATAGTTTTAACGTTTCTAAGTATCCATCTCATACCTTTCATGATCAGCTCTCTAGCGTCGAGCACTCCTTTCCATGCCAAAGAGTTAGTTTGCTTCTTCTTGGCCTGCAAAAAAAAAGAACATTTCCTTAATTACTTCTTTTCCATAATTTACACCCACCAATTGTCCTTATCCTGTAACATCTTCCAAGCTAGCTTTGCAATTGCTGCATTGTTGAAATAAGCCGTTGGTCTTATTCCCAACCCTCCGAGATACTTAGGTCTATAGACTTGGTCCCAACTAATAGGCAAGCATTTCATATCATTTCCCCATAAAAAGGTTCAAGTTTGCTTGTCAATTTTGTCACTTACTTTCTTTGAGCATTTAAACACGACATAGTATGATTCGACATACTTACAAGGTTGGATTTAATGAGGGTCAGTCTCCCAGCCTTAAAGAGAGTTCCTCACTTCTATCCTGCAAGCTTATTTGTTATTTTCATCAAAAGCTCCGTAGTATTAACCCGGTCTTTTCAGAACACAACATTAGGAATGCCAAGATACTTTTCCAATGGTTGTTTTATGTTGAATGCTAAGTATGCTGACAATATCATTTCCAAGGCTATTAGCTACATTTGAGGAAAATACAATGAAGATTTATGGAAATTAATCTTTTGACCTGAAGCAGTTGAGAAAGCTTGTAAAACCTTTGCAATGTTGTCAGCTCCTCTTCTAGATGCTTTAGCAAAAATTAAATAGTCATCTGCAAACATTAAGTTCGCAATCCTGAAATCACAAGGAGAAGATAATAATCCTACATGGGATTTGCAATTAGTAGCAAGACAATTCAAATTACGGATAAAAGGCTTCATTGCTAGGATAAACAAATAAGGAGAGAGATGATCACCCTGTCTAATAATCCTACATGCAGAATTTACCCTATGTATGTTATACAGTAGATTTCAATTTCAAGGATTGGCCTATATAAGCGTTCTCATTTTGTTTGCCAATGAATATAAAGTCAACGATATATCGATGCAGACAAATTAACGAGTTTGATCTATGAAAATTTTCTGATATGGGTGAGCAATCAATGAAATTGTTGACTGAATCGTGTCCATAATCTACCTTTTCTAGTATTTTCATCAAAGAAGATACAAATTTAAGTCTCCAATATTGAAAGAACACTTCTAGAATAAATCTAAAAGCCGTCATTGATAGGAGTTTGCAAAAGATTTGGAGGAGCCCAGGTGATGAGGCTTCCTTGGAACAATTGAAAACATACTTGAGCTTGTTACTCAAGTCATCATAATAAAAATTACTCATCTTCTTATAAAATAGTGTATCTTTAAGGCCTACACATACAATACAAAGCATGCTTCATTTAAAAGGCCTAGAGGTCTAGAACTATGTTATACGTACAAGAGATTTTGTCAGAACGCTTCCTCATGGCCACCAAATTTTTTTTTTTAATGGAATTGCATCGAGTAAAATCACAGACAGAAGACAACTTACATCATTATGCTCGTGGACACAAACACCGGAAGCCATATGACCAGAAGGCAGGAGAATTCGCACATAAAAAACCTACAACTAATAACATGAAAACCAAGGTTGCATAACTCCTTCCAGCCTCTAGTCGCCAAAATAAGAATAAAGACTTGACATTTTACTAAGTATTCCACACTTGCACTCTTACTAACTCCATTACCCATGTTCGTCAAACTCGGTTAAAATCATTTCAATACTAATCTTTGTTGGGCTAGCCCAAGACGCAATGGACTCTCCATCCTTCTCTCTTATGGTTGAAAACATGTTGGGTTAGCCCAAAAACCCACCTACACCTTCCTCCGTCGCATCGCCGCTGTGCTGGGTTTGGAGTTTACAGTCCCCATCTTCACTCTTAAACAAAATCAAACACACCCCATTTCTTCTTCTCGTCTTCACCACCCACCATGCTCTCTCGTCTCCTCCCCAAACCCTCACATTTCTCTCTCCTAACCCGAATCTCCTCAAAATTCCACCCATGTCCCCAGCCCCAAAACCCCACCACTCTCCCCAGATTCTTCTCCTCCGGCGGCGGCGACGACCAGTCCCCCTCCGACGTCTGGAAGCTCTCTAAAGACACCCACGAGAGCTACGATCCATTGTTCGGCGAAAGCTCCGGTAACGTCGTCGAGACGGCCGACGCCGGTTCGTGGAAGGGCGGCGATGAGTGGGACACGGCGGAGGGGTTCAAGCCGTGGAGCTTGGGAGGTGAGGAAGAGAAGAACGACGATTTGTTTAAAGTCGGCGATGGGTTTGAAGGTGATAAAGGTGTGAAGATTGAGGAGGAGGAAGATGAGGAGAAGAAGAAGGAGGAGGAGAAGAGGCTTGAGATTAAGGAGGAGGAGCTCACTGCTGTAATTAAAGGTATCTCCTTTTTTAGTGTTCTTGGAGTTTTGAACTATTTTGTTTCTAGTTTTGTAAAGAATGGAGAAATGTATAGATAGATGTATAGAAAGACTAGTTTATGTACTGTACTACTGGATTTGATATGGGCATTGAGAAAATTGTGTGTTTTTGGTTGTCAATGCATTGTTGAGGAGACTTGATTGATGCTGGGTCAGTAGTTTGTATGCTCAGTAAGCAATTTCTATTGTATATGCTCTTTTATATGATCTTTTTGATTTCGTGGAAGTACGAGATTTCGGGAAATGGGTTAGGATCAGCTACCTCTTTTGCATGAGGTTGTATGTGCTAGCTGGAGTTTCGTGGAATGTGTAATTCACATCCCTAATTTGATACTAATCTAATGTTTTGCAGGTCCAAACCGTGCATTTGGTGACCTTATTGCCGCATCTGGAATCACAGATGACATGCTTGACAGTTTGATTGCATTGAAGGATTTTCAAGGGATAAAGGGATTGCCGCCACTACCTGATATACAAGACATCCGCTATCATAAAAGTACAAGTAAATCTGCAAGAGCTGATATAGAGCGCCAGAAGCAGGAGGAAGTTGCCAAAGCAAGAGTGAGACAAGTGGATGACAAGGGAAGAGCTTATGGAACTGGAAGAAGGAAATGCAGTATAGCGCGTGTCTGGATTCAACCTGGTCATGGTAATTTTGTCATCAATGATAAACAGTTTGACGTCTATTTTCCGATGCTCGATCATCGTGCTGCTATCCTTCGACCTTTTTCTGAGACAAAAACCTTGGGCCTTTGGGACATCGATTGCACCGTTCAAGGCGGTGGTCTCTCAGGTACTTCTGCATCCTATGCATATAAATGCGACTTATATTGCCTTGTTTGAGATCTATAAATCTATTTCAAGTGGTGTTTTCATATGGTATCTTTGAACTTGCTGCTTATATTTATATGCTGATATAAATCAATGTATGTTGTCACAAATACGGTTTCAACAATTAATTTTGACCAGCATTTGATAAAGAAAAATCCTGGTTGTTCTCTCTTGGTAACTGGATGATATGTATTTGAGTTGTGCAGCCTCTCATATTAATGTCACGATAAGATTATCATTATTGAAGATAAACTAACTATTAGCAGTACTTTTTATTTCCAAACAAGATTTATGAAATAAATGTTTTGAAGAGATACTTGAGTTTAGTCCAAATGGTGAGGTTGTGGTGGGAAGTGAGTTAGGCTTGGACCATGTTAGGGGTTTGACCCCCTCCATCATAGCCCAATTTAAAATTTTATAATGTATATAATTTTTATTTGGCAGAAAATCATGCCAACTTTCTGTCCTTCCTCTTAACATTTCCGTTCGGAAATGTCAACTGGTATCTAGGTGTGTTTGTAGCAGTCCAAGAATAATGCCCGGAAGTTTATATTTGCACGTATATGAAATTTAGTACCCTGATCTATTTGCATGGTGAATATCACTGTTGAAGTTAGAGAGACCAACCACATCTGGGTAGCAGGAGGATCCTGCTCACCTCGTAGAAGGAGAGTTTTTGTCTGCGCAAAGTCCATGTTACTGACTCAATGTATTGATGATTTTAACTTATCATATAATAAAGTGTCTTTTAGGGTCAAGTATCTTTTGAGAATGGTTGCAGCATTTTGCATGAAATTTTAAACAAAAAGAAACAGACGAATTATAGTGGAATAATTACAAACTTACAAACATATTAATTCATATATAGTCTGTTGAACTATTTTAGTTGTCTGTTTGCCTATTTTTTGATACACGAGTTGGATACAATGATATTGCAACCTGTTGAGCAGTGTTCCTCTTCACTCTGATTTTTTTTTTTCTGATAGAAATCAAACTTTTTTCTGTTGAAAGGGAAAATAAAATAATAAAGCGCTTATTCTGTAAACCTTGTTTCTTCCAGGTCAAGTTGGAGCAATACGATTAGGAGTTAGCAGGGCCTTGCAAAATTGGGAACCAGATTTGCGTCCTACACTCAAAGCTTGTATGATTTCTTCCCTTCCTTTATCTGTATTTTATTATTTTTATTTTCTCTTCCATATGTTAATAGAAATCCCTTCTTGCTTAACCAGTTCAATTGTCTTTGCAGCTGGTTTCTTAACTAGGGATCCACGTGTTGTGGAAAGGAAAAAACCAGGAAAAGCAGGAGCAAGAAAGAGCTTCCAATGGGTCAAGCGTTGATCAGTTGTGAGTTTGATTCTGTGCAACCAGTTTTGTTTGGAACTTCAATTCACCGCAATAACTTGTTGAATTCAGTCATATGGCCTTACATGGCATTGATAGTGGGTGTAGCTTGTAATAGACCAGCAGTCTTAGAAGAATTGTGAAAAAATTAGCATTGGTCAGTTTGAGTTATTCAATCTTGAAGGAGATCTATGTTGGTTTTTTATTTATTGTACAATACAAGCTCCTATGTACCATTTCTTACACTAGTTCTCTACTGGTTCATTTGAGGAACTTTGATCCAAGATGCTGATATCTCTTTCCATTACCCTCATTGTGTATGAGCCTACATTTTGTGACAGTTTTTGTGTGTTGGCTCAAGGACTGCATCCCAGCTTTACATATGGGGGGTATGACCATTGGGAAAGAAGTTTTACTGAAGCAGAATTTATCTCTCTTTCCTTATAGCTGCAATGACTATTGGTCTCTTATTAAACCAGAGGCCATCAATTACACATATTGTTACAACTGTATAAGCAAGTTTCTCAAGAACCCAGTAGCGCCACATGTAGGCAGCATCTGAAAAATGGCCCTAAAGAATCAAAGAATGCAAAATTGGGTACAGCCGTAGCCTTTTCTAGCTGGACATCAAACACAATTTCATCACCTTATGGGGCTCACGACCCAACCTGTGATTGGACTCTGCCTGCGAACTCTGAATTTCTTATGAGAACCGCTTTGCAGTCGTTCAAGCACTGCATATGTAATCCAATCCGGCGTCAAACCTTGCTGCTTAAGTTTTGCATACAAATCCACCGCCTCTGCGGTTCTCCCACACCTCTCAAGACAATCAAGCAGGATGTTGTATGTGACAATGTTGGGACAACAGCCTTGAGAAAGCATGTCATCGAACAACCTGCACGCCATTTCAACCCTATCAGTCTTGCCAAAGCACTCGATTAGAGTGCTGTAGGTGACAACATCAGGGCTGAATCCTTTCTCCTGCATCTCCTTGAACCTCATGTGGGCTTCATCCACGTCACCATTCTTCCCGAGGCAATTGATCAATGAATTGTAAGACACAATATCGGGTTTACAGTCACTATTCTCAAGCTGTTCGAATATCGTCATCGCCTCATCAACTTTCCCAGCCCTACCAAAGCCGGAAATCAGAATATTGTAGGTAAATATATCTGGTTCGGGGCCATTGACTTTCATCTTTTCATACACCTCGTGAAGATGTGATACTTGCTTCGACTTCCCAAGCGCCGCCAGTACTGTGTTATACATCATAGTGTCAGTGGCTACCCCTTTCTCATGAATGTTACTCAGCAAATCAATAGCCTCTGCCGTTTTACCCGCACCACACAAACTCTCTAACATCGACATGTAGGCATCTCGATCCCCCTTGTCATGGAACTTCCACATGTTGCAGAACAGCCTGTGGGCTTCATCATCGTGACCCAATTTACTCAATGTCTTAACAAGGTACGCGTATATAGACTTGGTCACATATCTCTTCGACAGCTCCACCAACTCATCTAACCTACACAGCTGCCCTTGCGCAATCAAAAGATTCAAAATCACACTGTAAGTAAACTCATTCGGCCTACAGTCGGCCCCCACCATTCTCCTAAACACAAGTATGGCCTTATCAACCATGTTGCTCCTAGCAAGAGCCTGAATGACGGTATTATAAACAATCAAATTCAAATGGCGGTCTTTGTTCAGCAACTCCTGAAAATACTGAACACATTCTCCGCCTTTACCCAATTTCCCACTCATTCTGATCATGATCGTGTAGGTAAACTCATCTGGCTCGCAATGCTTCTTCTTCATGTCCTCAAACACCTTGTACGCCTGCTCAACCTGCCAAAACACTGCCGCACATTATCAACCACGAGAACTCCGAAATTCAATCACATCATATTATTCGGCAGACCTTTCCGTCTTTCGCCAGCTCATGAAGCAGCATGTTGTAGCTGAAGATGTCAAGCTTGTAGCCGTGCCGCCGCAGCTCCGAGTAGGACCGGAAGGCCCCGGCGGAGTCGTGAGAGCGCAGGTAGGCCTGCACCAGGCACTTGTAGGTGTATGACGTCACGCTGAGGCTCCACTTCTTGACGAGCGCCAAGGCGGCGTCGAGGTCGTCGCTGGTGGAGCCGAAGAGGCCGATGAGGAGATTGACGGTGGAGATGTTGCCGCGGATGCCGGAGCGATGCATGTCGGAGACGACGGAGCGGGCGAGGTCGAAGCGGGCGGGGGCGGCGGACTTGGAGAGGATGAGGAGGAGGCGGTTGCAGGTGAAGGCGTCGTGTTGGAATTTGGGGGAAAGGGAGGGGCAGAATCGGAAGAACTGGAGGGCGAGGTCGGCGTCGTTGAGGGACTTGAGAATCTCGGAGGCCTCGGCGGGGGTGAGGAGGGGGACGGGGAGGGAGGAGAGGTAGTCGGCCAGGTCGAGGAAGGGGTCCGACGTGGCGGAGCGGGATTGGTGGAGGATGATTTGGGTTGCTTTGCAGACGAGGTCGCGGCGGGGGAGGGCGTAGCCGCGGATGTCGGTGGGGAGGGGAGGAGGAGGGGTGACCTCGACGGAGAGGGTGCGGCCGGTTGCGGAGGTGGAGGTTACTTTGGCGGTGTATTTTGTGGCGTAGTGGCGGCGCGTGGGGGTGGCGAGGGTGAGGATGAGTCTGAGGTGGCGGCGGTCTCTCATGGTGGGTGCCCGGGTGGGTTAGAGACTGGTGAAGTGTTGTTATTCGACTTATTTGGACTGCTGAGGAGAAAATGAGGGGGAGAGAAATAAGGGTATAATTGACATTTCAGTATGGGAACAGAGATATTAGCATGAATAATTCTTTGATCTCTAATTCATTCCATGACTGAGTTAATAGCTGTATCAGGTTCTGTAAATGAATCAGAAATTCAAGTGCTATGCTAGTGAGCATAACCTCTGCCGAAATTAAAACCCTAATCCTATGTTTATTAAACTCAATCAAAATTATCCCTCTCATTTAGTACATGTTTAACATATCTTCAACATGATTTGTATAAGGGAAGTTTTACTAAAACAATCGTCAAACTACAATAAACATATAGCAGTGATTCGCCAAAAAGAGAAAAAAATCATCAGGGAGCCGCGCAAACTAGGGTTGTGGCATGAATATAGTCATACCAACACTGCGAACAAAAGCGTAATACAAACCCATCCGTCTTGTCAAGAATGATACCAAAAAGTTTGCGAAGTCAGTATGGATTCTAGAGAACTATCCCAGCTATAGAACTAGCAATCTCTGACACTCGAACCAAACATATCTGATCTGCAAACCAATGCACTAGCACTACCTAGAATTTTTTCTTCATCAATACAATGGGTTCTATTTGCACCTCTAGTATTACTGTGTATACCTCCACAATTTTTTCTACTTTTATTTGATTAGGTCAACTCATTAAAAAGACATTTAAGGACAAATAGATAAATATTAAAAAAAGGAACATTAACCCTGCAATAGTTGCACTTCAGTGCCATCATACGATCTATGAATTAATCTAAATACACAATCCAAAACTTCGCTTGCATCCCTAATTTTGGGTTGGGAAAAAAAATATTATACACCAAAGTTATAGTATGAATCCATTGTAACAAAAAACAGAGGCAAGAACATTATGATTAAGTATTCACTTTACAGCAAATAATAGTATAGAACATGATTAAGTATTCATACATCTCTTCAAAATTCGTAGGGTGTACGAACAAGTTTAGACCTTTACAATATAACGGAAACAATGACATTGTTAGACAGTCAGAAATAGTCAGAGGGTATTTTGGTAAACATTAGGAGGTGTACTTAGGTTTTCAAGTAGTTAAAAAAATAAAAATGAGGTGTATTAAGTAATGAAGGTATACTGAGTAATATTGGAGGTGCAAATAGAACACCCCCATGAACAAACTTACTATTTAAAAAAAAAAAGAAAAACAAACTTACTAGAATGGTCCTTTGGTCCATTGGGCTCACCAAATAAAAGAGATCCCTTTTTTATTTCAATACCTAAAGAAAAATGGTTGATACATTCTAGAGGCTAAACCTCACCTTATGGATTCAATTGTCATACCCATGAGCACAAACTCACAAGTTCCAAACCGCAGAAAGTTTTAGACAAATATTAACATTAGAACAGCAAGAATCTCTCCCAGAGGGAGAACTCAAAATGAAATTGCCAAAATGAATATTGATACAGGCAATCTGGATGAAATCAACTTCCCCCTCAAAATTTTATTTCAACGATGCCAAAAAAGGCCAGCAAAGTTTGGAAGTTATAAATAACCCATTTCATTCAAAAAAATACAAGCGGTAGCAAGCTCCATATGAAGATCCGCTCATTTTGCATGGAAGATTCTGTTCACTGAGTCATAGCTTGGGACATTTACAACTGCCATTTGAAAAAAACAAAGGAAGAAGAAAAGGATCAATTATCACATTATTCAATCAAAACCTAAAAATATCAAGACCAGACGAGCCTATTTGAAATTTACCATTCCCATATGATGCCATTGTTAGAGGTGAAGATATAATCTGTTGGGCAGCTGTAGTAATATCGTTCAACGTCACTCCTTCTACTGTCTTTAAGAAATCATCCACAGGTTTCCTGCCATAGTATACCATGTAATTTTAGTACCCATGAGTACATCTGTGCACGAGATGCCAACATTTTGTACTAAACATTGAAAGTGCCTATAGCCCAGTAAGGCCACATTGTATGAGGAAAGACAAAATTCCGTCAAAAACATTGCTTACCTCTCTCCATATGTCAAGACTTGCCTTCCTATATCCTCAGATGCAATCACCTGCGATAAAAAATTAAAAACAAGGGGAAAACCAATGAAACCCTCAAAGAAAACATCATACATAGATCTATAATCAACTGGACTAGTGGCAGAAACCAAACAAAAGAGAACATGAAGACAAGATATCAAGCATAATAACTTTAACAAGAAATAAGCCTCTGAATGGGTGTGTGGTGAGGTGGTTTGAGATAGAAGCATACTCTAGATTCAAGATTCATCAAAACTGCAGCCTTTGTGGACTCTTTTGCACGTCTAAGCTCTTCATCCTTAACTGCAATCAAGAACAGAAAAAAAAAACAGTGAACAGAGTTGTATAAGAGATCTTCCACAGGCATGAATGAAATTAATCTAACCTTGTCCAGGTGTGGCAATTGCAAGCAATTCTTTGGCTGCTATATTAACTGCCTGCGCTGCAAAATCAGAGCCCTACATCCAAAATAAGAAAGATGTCATAATCATTTTCAGATAATAGTTTATATAATTAAACATCTTCACCAAGCCATCTGAAAATTCTATGCGTACTATTGCATGCCACACATTTTTATTTCCCCATTAGACTATTCCCATCAATCTAAGCCAAATAAAAGTTATATATGACATTCCAAGATCTTAACTTCTTAATAACAGTGGCACAATTTCTATAGTTTCAACCTTCAAAAAACTCATGATTCTCAATAGATCACATTATAGACATATCTCCTGTTACTTCCCACATGCACAGAGACTACCCTAGCAGTACAACAGAATGCAAGGCAAAATATTGAGCACCAAGGGCGAAGAGACTTACAGTGCTGGCATAAATTCCAAACAATCCAGAATCATTAAAGAGGCTGTTGAATGCAGTAAAATTTTGAATCTCCTGATGACTATTCAAGACACGGAGATCTGTGGCCAAATAAAAATAATTATCAGTAATAGATAAATGTAACTAAAACT
This sequence comes from Argentina anserina, assembly GCF_933775445.1. Lineage (NCBI taxonomy): Eukaryota > Viridiplantae > Streptophyta > Magnoliopsida > Rosales > Rosaceae > Argentina > Argentina anserina. Next base: position 25,323,440 of record NC_065877.1, read on the forward strand.
TGATCAAAATAAACAAGATTAATCATGCATGCAGAGTCATACATGTGTATGCTTTTTCAAAGATCCTTATAACAAGGATACCTTTTGATTGTAACCAAAAGGGGGCCAACTCACAGCTTGGGCCAATCATCCAGACCATCCATGTTCTAAATCTAAAATTAATTCTAACTCATCAACAATCAGCAGATCTGGAAATGATTTGAAAACTGAATTATAATTATGACCCTTCCTGTGTTAGACTGTTAGTAGCAGACACTATTCTTCTAATCAGGTGATTCTAGTTAGATGAGTAGATGGTTGTCTGAGTGGTTAGTCACTTTTGTAAGTTGATCATATAATGGGAATCTAGAAAATGGATACAGAACTTCAAACTCTTGGATTGCATCTGTGGGTCCACATGCTATCCCTTTTGGTTCCAGAACCAAAAAAAAAACAGAGAAGGTATGATGTGACTTAAAATAATGAAGTATTATGTGGCATTAAAATATTTACAATATTACATGTATACATAGTTGTTCTTGATGAATCAAGCACAACTCACAGTTTGAGGGTTAACAACATTGCACAACTACTATTCAACAAAAGCAACACTGCTACTTAATAACAAATTAGAAAGTTAATATAGACTTACATAGCCTTGAGTGCATCCCCTTTCCAGGTCCCCCAGCAGAGAAAGAGCCACCTCCTCCCATAAGCAACTGCGAAATAAGGAAAACTGATCACTACGTAAGTTACAAATGTATGTAAAAATTTAAATGAAGATGATTGTACATCCTTCTCTACAGAGTTAAATGATTGCGATGGCACAAAACTCCAGAAAGCAGTGATGAAATGTATGATATATGTACAATATTCCAAAAAAAAATGTGGCACCTGAAGAACAGTCAAAATGATAGCTTGCTTCTCTTGACGCCAACCACCAGGAACTTCAAAAGCAAGTGCAATATGTGACTCATCCTGTCTCATGAGTAAAGCGGATGAGTATCAGCAAAAATGAACAATGCGCGAGAGATTTTTTTTTTTGCTCTGGTTAACTAAACTATGAGAAGCTTAATAGAAATGGAAAGCCATCTCCTAAATGAACAGAAATGCTTACATTTGTATCACCTTGAGTGCGGTACTCCCCTCCAACATATTGTGATTTTGGCTCCCCAATGAGGGGCACACTTGGTAGGTCAGAGAGAAGTGGTTCTGCAATAGATAATAGCTCCTCATGGTCAACCCCAGATGCTGCAAGAACTAGCCGAGGAGCAGTATAATTCTCCTGAATTTTCGACATCATTCATATCAGTCACACCGCTCACACACAACAATTATTCAAAAAGTGAAGAAGAAAGAGATCTATGATATATATTAAAATTATCTTACAGCAACGAATTCCTCAAGGATTTCACCATTCAATCTCTTTATTGCTTCTTCAGAAGCCAAAAGAGGATTTTTCAACGCTCCAGAAAAGGCAGCCGAATGAATTCTCTCCAACAGTAAGCCTTGAGGATTCTTAGAAAGGTCTGCAATTTCTGCCTGCACCTTCTTCAGCTGAATAAACACAAATTATGCTCATTAGAAAGATGTAGCACGGATGAAAAATTACATGAACTGACTATAAATTGGCAAGTCCAGAGAGCAAACCTACAAATGTGTTTTTAAATGCATTTGTGAGCATGGGGAAAGACTTTCAAACAAATTTGAATCTATAAACTAACTTCATTTATGATAAATTTGACTAAACTCATAATTTTACAATATAGAGCATAAATATTGCTTATGTGTCAAATTATTACTGTTTTTATTTTCAGAAGTGAGAAACAAGAATTTTTTGAATACATTAGCACCATACGAAACAGTATTTATCCACACAATCCTAAAAATGGTGTATATTTGTTGCTCAGAATTATCTGACCTCCTCTTTGACCTCCCATTCCAAGAAGGCAGGATTTCTCGCAGCGTCAACAAGCAATTCTACCATCTGAGGTACATAGGATTTAAGACCATCAAAAGTGTACCCCATTTGTTCCCTAGAGGCACTGGCTCCAATATGACCACCAATTGCTTCCACTTCCCTAACAATGCGCAAGTGACTCCGGTTGGTTGTACTTTTAAAGGCCAGCCTTTCCAACAAGTGTGAAGCCCCACTTGTCATTGGTGTCTCATAAATGGACCCACAATCAACATACAATCCAATGGAGGCTGCGGGACTCTGATTCACAAAAGAACATATATAGAATGATTACAACTCAACCTCAACAAGAGTACCTAAATAAATTTGTAGAGCCACAACAGACCACTCTCACATACCGGCGATGTTTCCGAAGCTATTCTAACACCATTGGAGAGCTTGGTGATCTTAGTCTTGCTTGGTTCCACGTAATCAGGTAGTGGAGGAGGCACGTTCACACCTGGTAATGGGGTTTCCAGACGAGGAAGGGCGCTGGATCTTTCCCCAGTCAGCCAGCTGAAGATTCCCCCTACGGCTGGCTTTGTAGCAGCAGCCGTTACTGATGCGTACCTGGTGCTTCCCACATGGCCCTACTCGGAAAATAAACAGTAACCATCAACACAGTGAACACTTATTATATTCAACAGATTACTATGATACCTCCAGCAACAACAAAACTTGACATTGAATCAAACATAGATTTGGTATTATCACATTCCTCATATCTTAATACACAATCATAAATTGGCTATCTTTATTCCCACAACAGCCGAATCTTCCAGCAACCAAACACAGAGTTGAAAAACCAAATCGTTTACATAAAATCAATCCTAGCTACACCTGAAACTATCAATAAATCGAGCTATTACTACAAAATCCGCAGTAACTAATAGATTCATACACAGTAAAATATACACGATGCATCAATTGGAAATCGGGAAGAGGTCAAAATCAGATCTTGCGGCGACAAATTAAATTTCTATAATCATTGAATCTGTTCTATGAGAGAGAGAGAGAGAGAGAGAGAGAAGAGAAGGTGAGAGATAGATTTGGAGGAGTCTGACCTTAAGGGACCGCACGCGCGAAGCTGCAGCTCTGTACATGGCGACGGACGATTGGAAGCCCTAAGAAAGTCAGTCTCTCTGTGTTTGTTGGCTCAAGCTTTTTTGAGCTTTACGAGAGAGAGCTGCGCAAATTAAGAGAGTTGCGATCAACTAGAGTATGACCGTGTCCTGCCCACGCCAATATTGGGCTTTCATCTTTTGGGCTTTGGGAATATTTGGGCTGTCAACGATGTGAGAGCCCAATATCTAAAAAGCTTCACACCTTCCTTTTTTCCATGGGAGAGAAAACCTCTCAAGTCTCAGCCTCCATCGCTCTCAAGCCGAGTCTCCTGACTCTCCTCCAACGCTGATCTCTACTATCCCTGGCTCTTCTCCCCGACGCTGCACTGCTGCAGAGCTTCACTCCCCGAGAATCCGAGATGTACTCCCCAACGTCGGCAAGTTCTTCTCCTTGACGCCACCGATCTCCATCTTGCTGACTCGCTGCATCGCAACCAGTCAACAGTACCCCTTGTCCCTTTCTAGTCGCAATCTTCTCTGACTCTCTGTAGATTACCAATATTTCTCTACCAAGCTTTTCAAGATTTTGTGATCTAAGCTGAGCTCTGTGTTGTTGCCTTATTCTGGTGGCGTCCTCGGTATTTACTTTCTCCGCCCTTCCTTCGGGAGGTAGTGGAGTTTCAGATCCTATGTTTTCTCAACGCAAACGCACTAAGCATGGGGGTGACTGCAAGTTTGATCATGATGATCTTAGAATGAAGGAGCTGGCCTCAGCCCTTCAAAACCCCATCCCTCCTCTACCGCTGCCTTCTTATGCGAGCACTCTCAAAAATCCTATCGACCGTTTTCACCAAACAAAGAGGAATTTGATTTTTCTGATGCTGATTGTTGCTACTTTGTCGGAAAGCATGAGCAAAATGTCTCATTCTCTGAGAAAGTTCATAACAAGATTGATTATGAGTGGCGTTATGTTGTGATTGTCAAGCTCATGGGAAAACCAAATTCCACCAACTCTTATGACTTCATGCTTCGTGGACTTCGCAGGAAATGGCTGGTAAGAGGAGGCTGGCAACTTATTGATCTCCCTAATGACTTTTATGTTGTTCATAAATGGAAGCCTGATTTCATTCCTCTCTGTGATTCTATTGGTAAAATGGTATTGTGGGTTCAATTTTTTGGTTTGCCTGTTCAATTCTTTTAATGACTTTACTCTTGAAAAATTTGGTAAAACACTCGGTGATGTTAAGATGGATATACTGACTTTTAGGCCAGTCCAGGGGAAAATTTGCAAGAGTTTGTATTGATGTTGATTTAAGCAAGCCATTAAGGCCTTTTGTTGAGGTTGAATCCATTGCTTATAATGTGGTATACGAGGGTATATCTCTTATTTGTTTGGAGTTTGGCTGCTTCGGCCATGCTAAAGACAAATGTCCCACTCTGAAAAAAGATTTTGTTCCTGTAACTTCTCCTAATGCTGGTTTTGTTTCTAAGGATTCTGTAATGAATGGTGTGGATCATTCTGAGCCTAATTTGAGTTTTCATCATGAGGCTACTACTCCAATATCTAGGGGTGTTCTAAAAGATGATATGGGACCTTGGATGCTTATGTCTTATAAGAACAAGAAGTCTAATGCGAACTCCAGTAGTAAGAAGATTGGCTATGGTGGTTCTCGATTTGCTGTGTTGTAGAATGACAATTATAATGATGCTGATGCTAATGACTCCAAAATGACGGATTCTGATATTGTTCCTGCTGTAGCACCAACTACTGTGAAATTATGAAATAATTTCTAGGAGAAGAAAAATAAATTACCATAAAGTCCTACTAAGAAAAATCAATTTTCTGAGAGTTTGAAGCCCACCCATTTAGCTAATCGCCTTGCTTCTAAGTCTTCTCCATCAAAAGTCAAGTTGCAGCCTAAAGTTCCTATACAAGATGTTTCACATGTGGGTGAATCTAATGGCACAAAATCTAGAAAATTGCTCTAAAAAGTGAAGATAGGTTCATCATCTAAAACACAAACTCATATCCTTAAGGAATTTCCCTTTGAGGGTGTGAGTTTTGGTGGTTTGGGTAGTGGATTTGATGTTAATTTTGGGCACTCACCTCCTGAGGAGTTTCTTGTTGAAACTGGTAAGGATTCTTCTCTTGTTGGGGACTCTGACTCCTTTATTGAAGATATTTTTGCTGAAAATGACAAAGTCAATTGTGATGATAATTTGTCTTCCCCAGAAGGGGAAGATATGATTAATACTTAATTGGGGTTTCCTCCCTCATTCTTGTTGTTTTCCCAATGATTAAGTTTTTATTTTGGAATGCTAGAGGTGCATGAAGTGAGAACTTTTGATTAGCTATTGATGATCTTGTGAAAATTCATTATATTGATATGTTGGCTATTTGTGAGCCTAGAGTTTCTTTCAACAAAGCTTGGTTTTCTTTAGAAAAAACTGGTTTCACTGATTATAGAGTGGTTCAAGCTAGAGGTTTTTTTGGTGGGCTTTGGCTAGTGTGGAACAAAAACAAAGTGCATATTGATTTTGTTGATGATAATTTTCAGTCTATTACAGTGTTTGTTCAACTCCCTGATAAACCTAAATGGATGCTTACAGTGATTTATGCTAATCCTAATCATACCTCCCGAGCTTCTCTTTGGATTTATTTGGATCAACTTATTGCCACTCATGATGTTCCTTGGATTCTGAAAGGTAATTTTAATGAGCTTGTTTCCTGTGCTGATAAAAGTAGTGGCTCTCTAACTGGTATATTTGGTGGCTTGAGATATTGGATCAATAGAAATGCTATGATGGATATGAGGTTCATTGGTTCTCAGTTTACTTAGAGTAACAATAGAATTAAAGAAAGACTTTACAGAGCTTTTTGCAATGTTTCTTGGAGAGCTATTTTTAGTGAAGCCTTTATTCAACATATTCCTAAGACTAGATCTGATCACTGTCCCATTTTGTTGCAATTGAGGTCTAATAATTTTGTTAACTGTGATGCTTGTCCTTTTCAGTTTCAAGCAATGTGGTTTTCCCATGGAAAATATGCTGAGTTTATTTCTTTAACTTGGAATAGCTTGTCTGGTGATTTCCATTCTAAGATGTGTTCTCTTTCAGCTGCCTTGAGGAAATGGAATAGAGATGTCTTTGGTCATTTGTTTCAAAGAAAAGAAGAAATTGCTTGCTAGAATTGGTGGAATACAAAAGGCTTGTAATAGATTTAGTAACTATTTTCTTGTTAACCTTGAAACTGAGCTTATCCATGAGTATGAGCAAACTTTGAATCAGGGATTGCTGGTTGCAGAGTGGGGACAGAAACACAAAAAAATTTCACCTTACTACTCTCGTTAGACGAAGAAGGAACAAAATTAAGGGTTTATTTGATAGCAATGAAATCTGGACCACTGTTGCTTCTTCCATGAAAAATATTTGTGTTGGTTTTTTCACTGATCTTTTCTCTATGAATTCTCTTGATGATAACAGGTTCAGTATTGGGAACCTTTTTCCTGATCTTGAGCAAGAGGATCAAAATAAACTTGCTAATTTTATTCCTCTATTGGCTGTGAAATACGCTCTCTTCTCTATTGGTCCTCTTAAAGCCTCTGGCTATAATGGGTTTCCTTCAAGCTTTTACCAGCATCATTGGCAGTTGTATGGTGATATTTACTCCATTGTTCGCAATGCTTTCATTTCTGGTTGCATCCCTTCTTGTCTTAATCATACAATTATCTCTTTAATTCCCAAAGTTGATGGCCCTCAACACATGGTTAATTTAAGCCCAATTAGTCTTTCTTCCACCATCTATAAGGTCATCTCTAAACTCATTGTAGCAAAGTTGAGACCTCTTATGATGAAGCTTATAAGTCCTAACCATGTTAGTTATGTCCCTGCAAGACACAATTCAGATAATGTCATGATAGCTTAAGAGATGTTATTCAAGTTCAAGAAGTCTAAGGGAATTACGGGTTTCTTAGCTTCAAAGGTGGACTTATCTAAAGCTTATTTATGATAGACTTAGTTGGAGTTTTATTGAACAGGTGCTTTGTGAAATTAAGCTTCCCTATATGCTAATCAAATTGATCATGAGTTGTGTTTCCTCTACTAGTTTTCAAATCTGCTTTAATGGTGAACTTACTGACTCTTTTAAGGCTCGAAGAGGAATTAGGTAGGAGGATCCTCTCTCTCCCTACCTTTTTGTGTTGTGCATGGAGAAATTATCTCACCTAATTAAGTATGCTGTTGATTTTAGGAGTTGGAAAACTGTTAAACCTTCTCAATCTGGGCCGATAATTTCTCATCTCTTTTTGCAGATGATTGATGTCGTTTGCTGAGGCTTCCTCTAGACAAGCTTCTGTTTTAAAGGGCATTCTTGATACCTTCTGCTCTTTGTCTGGCCAAGCTGTTAGTTATGAGAAATATCTTATATATTACTCTCCCAACACTGATAAAAGGCTTGCTAATGATATTAGTAGGACTTGTGGGTTCCCCTTGACTGCTGATTTGGAAAAGTATCTTGGTATGGTTTTAGTTCATTCTCGAATCAACAAGCATACTTATGATGGTTTGTTTGATAAAACTCAAGGTAGATTAGCTAGTTGGAAAAGTAACACTCTCAGCCTTACTGGTAGACTCACTTTGATCCAATATGTTACTTCTGCCATTTCCCATTTATGTCATGCAGACTACTAGATTTCCCATCAGTTTTTGTGAGAAGATTGATAAGTTAAATCGAGATTTCCTATGGGGGGACACTGAGGCTAAGAAGAAGGTTCACTTAGTCATTTGGGATATTGTTTATAAACCTAAGTCCATTGGGGGTCTTGGTATTAAGAAAACTTCTTAGATGAATCAAGTCATGTTGATTAAGGTTAATTGGAGATTTCTACAAAAGGATGTTGGTCTGTGGGCTAATATGTTTTAGAAGAAATATTTGAAGGATATGGACATCACTGATCATGATTTTTGTGCTCCTTCTGATTGCTCTTCAGTTTGGAGAAGTATTTCTCATGGTGCCTATTTATCTAGGAAAAATTTTAAGTAGAGACTGAGGAATGGTAAAAAGTATAATTTCTGGCATGATGTGTGGGTTGGTTCTCTACCTCTTATTGATTGTGCTCTTTCTTATGCTCATATTGATCATAATACTCTGGTTTGTGACTTCTGGTGTGATTATGAGTGAAATATTCAGCTTTTAAACTATGTGCTGCATTTTTATGTTGTTCTTCAAATTGTTAATGTTCCAACTGGTTTTTGTGATGATGCTGTTGACCGACTTATTTAAGGGTCTACTTCTAATGGCTGTTTCTCTATCAAGTCTGCTTACAACTCTCTTTTTGAGATAAATGGCGCTCAAAACCCTATGTGGAAACTTGTTTGGAATGTGAGTTGTCCTCCCAAGCTGAAAACTTTTCTTTGGTCTGATTCACAAGAAAATTCTAACTAATGTTCAAAGAGCTAGAATAAGGTTTACTACAAGTGTTACCTGTCTTATTTGTAACTCTGCAGATGAAAGACTCCTTCACATTTTTAGAGATTATTGCAGATCTAAGGCTATTTGGAATGGTATGAGTCCCCTCGTTTCAATTGCTAATTTATTTTCTCTTGATTGGAAGGTTGGTTGGTGGCTCAGCTTCACTACCATTTTAAAATCAAGAATAACATTCGGTGGTGCAATATTTTTGTCTTTGTTTGCTGGTTTATATGGAAGTGGAGAAACAAGTGTGTTTTTGATACCTCATTTACCATGCATGTTTACACTGCTCATCTGGGATTATGCTGAAGAGTGGAGCTGCTCTCTAAGCAAGGCTAAAGTGAGTTCTTTTTATAGTTATATTATGTCTTCCTGGTCTAGGCCTCCTGCTGGTTGGTATAAGTTGAATTTTGATGGCACTAGAATTTCTAACTCTGGAAAATTGGTGTTGGAGGGGGTGATTAGAGATCAGCATGGGCATTAGATTCATGATTTTCAAATGAACTTGGGGATTGGGGAGATTTTGGATGCTGAGGCTTTGGGCTTATTTTTTTGTCTGAAACTCATTGTCAAACATTACAGTTGAAATGTTGAAATTGAGTCTGACTCTACTATTCTTATCCAACTTATGCAAATGGATAACACTTCTATGCATCTTTTTGGGTCCATGCTTGCTAGTTGTGCTTCTATGATTTCCAAACTACAGAATGTGTAACTCTCTCATATTTTTAGAGAATGTAACATGGTTGCTGATGCCTTGGCCAAACAGAGTATTTCTCATGAGTTTGGGCTGATTGAGTTTGTTGATCCTCTTGCACATGCTGCGCATGCTTTCTTGGACGATATGGCCAATGTTGCTAGATGTAGGCGCACATGAGCCTACTTTAATATTTAGTCTCTGTGTTTTTTGTTTCTAAGCCTTTTAGGTCCCCTTTGTAACCAAAAACAAATGCGATTTGTGTTTTCACACATTCGACGCATTTGCACGAGTGTGTCCGAAGACTATAGGGCATCCCATGTTTATGATATCAAAGAGTAGGGTTCTCAACGCCTCTCTTGTTACTTCCTTTATCTAAAAATTTGGGGAGGAATGTCCAAGATTAGCAGTTGCATTGGCAACATAATTTGCTTCCCTAAGAATATGTTTACTTATTCTTAGAGGGGGCAAACCATGTTAGACTTGGAGTGGTATGCAGTTTCCTCTTTTCACATATTTATCGAAGACTGACTAGTGTCTATTTGGCTCTTTTAGCATAAAGTAATACTCTTTCCTCAGTTCACAATTTTGTGCCAATAGGTTTTATCCGAACATGTTTAATAAGAATTTACCTCTAAAACATGTTTTATAAGAAGTGAAGATATTCACCTATTTCTTCCATGTGGTCGGCTTAATTAGAAGGAAAAATGTTAATTTAGTACAAATTTGACACCCTCTTGTCAATTTCAATGACAAATTCTAAAATGTGTCAATTTCAACAAAAAGTAATCAAACATTTGCCCAATTAGTACAAAAACTATTGTTTTGTATATTTTAAGACTATTTTACCCTAATCTATCTAAACACTTATAGAAAAAAAGAAAGTTGATGAGAGAGATCACGTTGCCGGACTCCGAGCTCTGATCACCGAAATCTGTTCACCGATTGCCGGATTCTAGCCACTATTCGCCGAAAACATTACTGAAACCCAGTAACACACAATAATAAATTATTGACACCTAGTAAACAAATTACTGACACCCAGTAACCCCTAATAACAAATTACTGACACCTAGTAACCCCCAATAATAAATTACGGACCCCCAGTAATCACGTTATTAACTCGCAGTAATCACGTTACTGACCTGAGTAATCACGTTACTAACCTGAGTAATCATGTTAGTGATGTTACTAATCCCATAAATGTAGTGATGTTGTTGTATTGCATTGTTTCGACATTGAATCCAATCGTTGTATGCAAGTAAGCACAACTGTTCATTGTTTTGCTAAATAGAACAATCAATTTACTTTCACAAGAATCAAGCATAGACACTTCATTCATGACAAAAAATTATCTCTTAAAGTCAATAATAGAGCAGCATTGCAGCAAAAACCAACCCGAAATTTTAACACCTCTTCTTCTATACATTTCTCCATGAGTGAAGAATTTGACAATCTCCTCAACCTCAAGCCTAATCTTCCCAAGCCCCGCCACATCTGTAAACTTGACATCCACACCTCTCTCTAAATACTGCAGCATTCTCTTATTATGAGCTCGTCTCACACGAGCCCCAGGCTTCATAAACTACATTGCCATCTTCATACTCTAAATCCCTCCTCTTCTTCCTCTCCTCCGCCTGCTCAATCTTTAACCTGTCTTGGTAATCCTTCTTCTGCCTCATATAACTCAGAAACATAGTCATGTAATATATATATATATATATATAGAAGAACACCAACCCAAGCGTGGTGGTCACATTCAAGTTTTGAGCCAAATTGTCCCACACATTGGCCATGTCCAAGTAATTATGGCTGTCACGACCCCAAAATTTCGAGTATGAAAACTCAAATTATGAAGTCATGAAAATTGTAAAACAATCTCAATAAATCGAAATCATTTTAATGTTACAGCGGATCATTTCTGAGATCATAGTACAACTCAGTCAAAATGATTATTACAAACCAAATTTATAATTCAACATTATATCAAATGGAAATATAAAAATCCTCACAAAACCTCACCACAAGATATGATAAAATAACAACTTCAAGTCTTCAGAGTTGTCTGTCGATCTCCGCTAATCCACACATGCGGAGTTATCCCCTACACCATCGAATAGGTGCACCGGGATTGTAAACACAAACCCGGTAAGCTTTGCAGCTCGTATGAGTAAAACATCAATATAACTCGCATAAAAATATATACGAAACTCCACAAAACATCAATCATAAATGCACTCATGAGTCATTAGACGACCCATCTGGTTGTCTAATAAAATGAAAATGTATATGTTCATGAGAAATTGGGCACCCCCTATGTTTACCCAAATGCATTTATAATACGAGTACTCATGAGCGCTGGTATACTTCTGTCACTCTTCATGATAGTACGCCGCTGACATTGGGCAACCACCTGCTACCCAATATCCAAAATATGGGTACTCATAAGCCGATAACCCATATGTTACCTCTTATGCAGTACCCCGGCAGACAGACTAGAGCTTTAACTGCATCGTAACTTTCGCCCGGCCAAGGCTAGGTTCCGACATGCCAACACGTCCGAAGACAGAAAAACACGTCCGAAGACATAAACACGTCCGAAGACAATAACGTTTTAGCAAAACTCAATGTTAAAACCACGTACAATAATCATCACATTATTTTGTACAAATTGAATCAACATGCTCAATAAATAAATCTCAACACCAAATGAACTTATTCGCAAACGAAATTTATGAAAGTATATAATATAGCAAATCGTATATATGTACCTATTTTACCAATTATACACATACACAATCCACTATATCTTATACATATCATAGTTCATTCATTTTAATTAAGCGTAAACATGAATCTCCGCAATGGTAGATTCGTCATTGTGAGATTTTACTCACCTTATAATCTCGAGCGTAATTTCCACGAATCTGAAAGTGAATTCATTTACGTGATGCGTCGATCACCTAAAATAGATAAGAAGTGAATTTAGAATCGTTACGTAAAACCATAAATGCCGAAACGGTAATAATATTTTACTCTCAAGCAAATTTCTGGTTTTTACGAAATTACTGTTCACATGATCACTATTCACGTATAACTGTACAAATGCATATTAATTACATATTTTTGTACGAGTACATACTATTTACATATTGTTGTACAAGTACGTAGTATTTACGTATTTATGTACCTCCATGTACTATTCAATTGTAAATATTGTCTCAGTAAATAATAATTACTGATTTACACTTCTGTAATTACTTTTACATTTACCGTACGTAAAATAAATTTACATTTACTGTACGTAAATCACTTTTTACATCCACCGTACGTAAAAATAAATTTGTACAAAATTACTGTTTTGAAATCACTGTTCACGCGCAGCCGCACGTGGCGGTGCGTGGGGTACACGCGCCACCTCCAGCGACCGCGCGTGGTGCTCACGCGCCACTCACTGTGGTAGCGCGTGGGGCCCACACGCCGATTCTAAAACTGGCGCGTAGCACGCCACCGCCTCCCCAAATCCTCTTCTCTCCCTCCCCTCTTCCTCATACGGCCTCACGCCGCCTCCTGCCTCCCTCACGCTCCCACACACGCCGCCCTAGGAGGCGGTATCTCCTCAATCTCCTCCTCCGAATCTTCCCCAAAATCACTCCATTTCAAACACAAAACCACAAACAACAATTACCACAACCAATTAAATCAAATCCTCACCTAATTCACGCCTTGGAAGCACCGGTGCTTGTCGGAGAGCTTGAACCGGCCGGGCTTGATTCGCGGTGAGGAGCGGCACGATCTCGAGTTCCCTCTCCGATCGCAGGTGGCACCGAGGATGAAGAGCGGTGGAGAAGCGCTTGCGTTGAGCCCTGGCTTCGTCGGAGAAGTGCTCGAACGGCGGAGGTAGTCTCCGATCTTCGATATGTCGCGCGGGAGGTCACGGCGGCGAGGCGAGGTGCGTCGAGCTCGGGGTTGGATGCGGAAGGCCGGGCGACTCTTCTGGGCTAGGCAGTGAGGGCCACGGCGGGCTAGTCGGCGAGATCGCCGACGAAGTTTCTGAGAGAAGAGAGAGAAATGGGAGAGGGAGGCGGGGTGAGGGTTTCCGAAAATGGAAACCCTAGCTTCATTAAATTCCCTTTTATACCCTTTTCCAAATCGGAAACTAACTTCCGTCATTAATAACTTTCACGTACGACGTCCGATTAGAACGCGTGACATGTCCACGAACTCGTATCGACGAGCTCTACAACTTTCGTGAAGGAAGTTTTCACAAACAAGCGACGAAGTAAAAATCGATTCTCACGTTGCGGAAACGTAACATTTTTCTCAATAAAAGTTCCGATAACGTTTTCGTTTTCGTTTTACAACGTCGCAAAGCAACCAAATGTAGTTTAATAAATTTTACAAACTCTAATAATTTCTAAAATTTCAAATTACTTGACTCCGAAAAATCGGGTCATTACAATGGCGAGCCTCCCTCAATGACTCGTCGTGCTTCTTTTGCCTTACTTCTCTCCTCATTCCCCTCTCCTCCTCATTCTTCTGCGCCTTCATCACCCGATCAATCATCTCTCTCTCACTCCTCATCCTTTCTAGCTCCTCTTTCCTCTGCTTCTTGAACTGCTCCTTGGCTTGCTGGAGCTTCGCCGCCCTCTTGCTCTCTTTCTTCGCCGGTTTCATCATCCTAAAAAATCACCCCACCACAGCCGACATCCTCGCTAAAAAGCTCAAATACAGCAGCGGAACCTCCAGCGGCCGCAACGATGGTGTGTAGGAGTTAACACAAAGCGAATCAAACCTCAGCTTCTCCCATTCCTCCCAGAGGTGGCGTTGTCATTAACTTATATTAGAGTCAAGGCATATGCGTCGTCGGCGGGTCAACCCACACAATAAAAAAAAAGGTCAACGACGGGTCAACCCGCCATGACCCCTTTAATAAACGGGTCAACAATGAGTAACCCGCTAACACGAAATGAACCCACATGACATGTTTAATAAAAGAGTCCTATTAAATTCTATATAAAATACGTGTCACAAGCTATTGGAGATGAAAAGATTATATGTATATAAAAGTTTAGTAAGTCTTTTTCTCATTTTGAACTAGAATTTTGGGTAATACATTGAATTTTTTTGTTTGATTCTTCCATCATTTAATTATCTTATCTTATCTAAAACGACAATGTATATTTATTAACTGGGTTAAACAGGTTGGAAATGGGTAACCCGTTTAGTAAATAGGTTTGATTTGAGTTTAAATTTTTGACACGATTATTAAATGGATTGGGTTTGGATTACATTTTATGACACACGAGACACCTTGATCCAACACGAACCCAACCCGACACGACCCATTGACAGCCCTAGCTGTGGGGGCGGTGTCGAGACAGAGGCGGTGTCGTTGAGGTAATGGGGGTGGCGTGGATATTTAGACGAGAGAGACAGAGAGAGAGGGTCTCACTAGATCTGAAAAGAGAGTACGACAACTGGGGAGTGGTTGTACATAAATAAGGGTAAAATGTCTTATCCTTGATGATCATTGAAACGGAAAAAAGGAATTGAAATGGGCACAAATTGGCCTATTTACCCATTGTGTCCCGTCTTTCGCCTAAGTTGTGTGTACTTATTATATCACCTAATTACTTAAATATATGTCCAATTAATTTCTAAAAAGAATTGCCTTTATATCTTTTTTTTAGAGAAAAAAAATACCTGTACATCTAAGTTCTTCTATATATATAATTAGAATCATGTAAAACACAAAGAAGAAAAAATCAAGAAAAATACATGCATCATTCCACATGTATTCAGATTACTTCACTCTATGACACCCATAATGTGAGTTTTTTCTCTAATAATTTTTGAAAAATCATTAAAAGATGGAGTAACTACACAAATTACTTAATAAGCGAAAAAAAACCCCTAGCCGCTCTCTCCTCTTTCAATATGGCAGCGACCAACACTGGTAGAGATTCTATCTCTACCTCTATTGTGTTGCTGCCAGATGTGATCTCTTGCCTTGGCTCTTGGTGGATGTTTTTGAGATATTGTACCTGGTTGGTTCAATTCTAGTATGATGCTCTTGGAGATTGAGGTTGATATTTTTGCTAGGTCTGTGAGATCCCGTTGGCAAAGTTGGTTTTGGAGGCGTTGGTGGTCTGTGCGCATTGGTGACATACTCTCTGTGGTTTTTCAGCTGATGTACAGGTTTTGCCGGTGGCTCTTCGGGTGATTTTGCAGTGGTGATGTTGTGGTCCTTGCATCGGCGGCGATCTCTTCTTTGGGATGGAGATGACTAGTTTCTGGGCTGGTTGGGTTACATTCGGTCATGGGGCTCCTACTATTTGGGCGTGTAGTCGGGCTTGTCCTGACAGTAAGTTAGGTTTTATCCTAACCATATGTCAAGCTCATCCTGACGTCTATCTTTTCATTTTTTTATATTTTCTTGTATGGATTTTAGTTTGCTTTTGTTTTGGTTGTTACCGAAACCATGCTTGTCATGTTGTATGTATTCTTTTCCTTGCATCGTGCGGAAGTATTTAGATAGTTGGTCTATCATATATATTAATATGGTACATGTACTAGAAAGCTCTGTCTATCTTAAAATAGGTGATAGCAAGTGATTATGTAATGACATTCTTGCCTTGTGTTTGCCTTATTGAATGAATTATCAGTTCAAAAAAAAAACTTAATAAACGATTATTAGTTCCAAATAAAAACAGTAGGTCCCCTATCAGTGATTTAGAAGTTTAACTTGATACTGTCCAAAACTCTAAATATTGTTATCAGAGGTGATAAAACTCTTACCTTAGACATATTTCAACAAGAAATCCATATCAAGTTTCTTTCTAATTTTTCAGACTTCATTTTTGGTTCTCATTTCTGGAATTCTGGTACTGACTCCCAATTGGTATTCTGCATTGAACCTCGACATCTAAAGAAAATGGTTAGGTTGGAATAATATCCCTTAAAAAAACAATTGTAATAGAGCAGCAATTCTCTTTCATACCAAAATCATCACATATAGACTTTAGGATCTTCGATTCCCGAAATCCTAAACAGCCGGGAACATAAAAAGCTTTTTTCGTGCCAAGACCCTGCAAAAGCAATGGCTACGAACACAGGAGGAATAAGCAGGAACAGTATGCATTTTGATCTGATGTGCTTTTGATTAATTGATTGGTACATAGAGCAAGATTCAAGCACAGAAACTGCAGTAACCAAATTCAGTGGCTGTCAATAAAGAACCAAATACTAGTCCATGAGAGAAGCAACCATTGCACTTTTGTCTTTGAAGTTGTTAGATTTGTTTGTTCTCAGCAATGTGAGGCCAGGGGCACAGTAATTACATTCTGCCTGATGCATCCAAAATTGAGGCAGTCGCTCACTTACTGCCATGGGTGACTATCAAGTACATATGACTTGCATTTTTACACCATTTCCCGTAACACTAAAACTAAGACAGAACTATCTACAATTTATGCACAAAGTTGAATCATGTGCTCCACTTCAGTTTGATCTGAACATATTTTTGATAACCTCTTTCAGATTCTCGCAGCCTATGATTTTGATAAACTCGAAACCTGGAGTTCCTTTTAGAGATTCTTCAGCTAACTTTGGTACAATGCATGTCTTGTAACCCAGTTTTGCCAATGTATGTATCCTTTTATCCATTGCAGAAACCTGTCATAACAAGGTAACCATAGTCAAAATTCATTCCTGAAAAAAATGGGAAAACAGTTTTGAATGCAACACAGTAAGTTATCCCTTTAACTAAGGAACACTAATAATTATAAGCTTATAAGTTATAAGTGAATTAAAGTGAACACAGTAAGTCACATTCAATGTTGTTTAGAGGTAATACATGAAAATATAACTTCACTTGGCTCCAATATTTTATAATGACCACCTAATTAATATATAGTGATAATGGTATAAGTTCCGTCCACGTTGAATTTAAAAAGGTAAAGAATCTAAGTTTGGAAGGTTGGGCAAGCACCACTCAGATTCCACCTCTAAGAGTGAGATATCGTATTAAGCCAACCTGATTAGTAGCCAGTGATATTCAAATTTAATATATTATATATCAGATCCACCTTCTCATAAGTCGATTGAAAAATTCACTATTTAGAATCCAGTGGTATGCTCACTACTGTTACGGAGGGGTACTCAGACTAAGGGTTTCTTACATAAAATGCATAAACAATGCTGACATAAGATTAGATGCTGAAATAAGACTGAAATAATAAGCTTACCAGGCGAAGTTCACCACATAGTCCAATTTCACCAATGAATGCAGTGCTATTGGGTATAGGGGACTCCAAGAAACTGAAGAAAACAAGAAGTAGGTGTATGCATATGAAAATAAGCCTTGAAATAAATTGCTCTAGGTAGTGCAGACAAAATAAAGAAAACAAATTTGAAGTTCCCTTTTCTTGTTCTTTGAACACGTGACAGAACATTGATCCCAGAAACAAAACTAATGTAGTAGATCTAATGCCAAATATAGAAAAGTGATGATACATGCCTGCTGCAAATTGCTGCGGCTACTGCAAGATCACCAGCAGTTTCTTTCAGTGTCAACCCACTAACAACATTTAAGAAGATGGCCTAATACAGTAGAAGCATTTCGATTAAACGAAAGCAAAAAGAACAGAAACTTAATCTACGATAAAAGCAAAAACATGATTTTAAGCTACTACGTACATTCTCCTGGAGCTTTAGACCAGCTTGCTTTGCAAGCACCTGAAATAAGAGACATTAGGATGAAAGTAGCCTCTAATCACAATGTCTATAAGTTTAGATGCATGAAGTATGATAGCAATGATTCACGATTTGTTCAACATAGCAACAGAAAGGAGAGTCCGTATATGACATGATACATGCAAAATCCACAACCTGTACAGAAAAGATATTTACTCACTGAAATAATCATGGAAGCTCTACTAGCTTGAATTCCATTTACATGCTGTAAAACTGTTTGACCTGTTACACATAATGCCTACATCGAAGTTGGGAGCAAAAGAAAAAAATCCAATCAGGTAACAAATGATATATTACAAAAGGCAATTACGAGCCATACACGTGGATGAAACAAAAATAGTCGCACAATTGACAATTATCATCAGGTTAACAGAACTATTTTAACTCTGATCAAGCTGACAAAGTGAATTTCAACGTGTGAATTGACTTCATAGAAAAACAACACATGTAATAGGTAGTGGAGAAGAGACCTGAATCTCAATGAGAAAACTTCGAGATCCATCCATTATTACAGCAACAGCTACACCAGCCAAATACTCTGAATCTGAAACCTGTTCTCCTAGAAACATCGCACCGGGATTTGAAACAGCTTGTAATCCTGATTGTGACATTTCAAATACCCCAAGCTGAGACAAGGACCAAAATCAAGTCCTATCAGTTACAGACTAAGAGAAGAATACTTTCTTAAAAATAAAATTCAACAAATAAAATGTGAGGTGGTTAATCTGAAGAAATTATGCCCAGAAAGACCACAAACCAACACCCATCAACCTTAAACCCATTTTAAGTTCTCTAAAATGCATAAGCAATATGAAACTGCTTGTAGCAAGGTACAATGACCTGAACAGCAACAGTTCACTTAAATACTAAAAAATGGACCCAGGACATCCGCACCCCTTAACAAAAACATGAAATCATACAACTAGTTTTTCATGCAACTGAAAATATTCAGAATGAATTCACCTTTTTCAAAAAAAAAAAAGGTTCTCCTACAAGAAATTATAGTTGGAAGTAAGAAAGTTGAGAATACACTTTGACAGTTTAAAAAGTATCCAAGGAGCACAATTTTTTTTTTTCGAAATCCTAGAAACAAACGTTAATGACACCAAAAGAAAATTAGCCTGTTTATCTCTTAATATTTATGAACGGATGAAGAAAGCTACAGCTGCACTACCATTGTACCTCATCAGTGGATCCAAAACGATTCTTCACAGATCGAAGCAAACGATAGGATGAGTGCTTCTCCCCCTGAGTAGTGATATCAGTGATCTAAAGATTTAGAATGGATAGACTCAAAAGGTTACCAACAGTCAAGTAAGCCCAATGTGACAAGGTACTAACTTCCATATACAGCACGACATCAACAATATGCTCCAAAACACGAGGTCCAGCAATCTCCCCAGATTTGTTTACATGCCCAATCTGAGATGTACAAACAACAAAGAGCAAGGATAAAACACCGTGAGACTGTGACTTGGTTACAACCCATTGAAAGTGTTCTATAAACTAAAAATAAAGAGAAAGAATAAACAAGGAGTCTGTAACTAATACACATAGAACTTAAGAGATGAAATTCCCTGGTATTGAACATTGAGAGAATGAGAATACACATGTAATATGTCGTTACCTAGTATCTGAAAGAGTGAAGAGTGTCTCTTTGTTCTTGTTATAATTCCATGGAATAAGAAGCCTTTGTGTTATAATGAAAGGAAATGAGTAAATCAAAGTGTGGGCAACTCACCAAAAAAACAGGAATGTTAGTCCTCTTTGCAAAAGCCAGCAAGGCTGAGGTACATTCCTTCACCTGCCACATAATAGAATTTCCAGGAGTAAGCACTTGATCCTGAAGCCATCATATGGTATTAAAAAGTGTACTTAGTGATTTGAAGTTTGAGTGATACACAACTACATAAACTGATAAAAGTGTCTCACAGTCAAGACCCTGATAGTCACAAGGTTGGAGGGGGGGGGGGGGGGGGTGGTTCAGATGCAATACAAACATTGACAAAAGCAAGCAAGTTATTCAAGTATAGATCAATTCAAACAACACAAACTTTGGTTTCGGAAAGTGTAATAGCCAAAGGCAACCAATGAACGTCAGAACTCCAGAATTTATCATATCTAGGTATGTTCAAGTAATAAGTTTAACCTGACCAATGCTTCCAGAGCTTCCTGCCACTCCTTCAAGGTAAACTGTTTGAATGGAATCAACAATTAGAGCCTGTGGAGCTATGGACTGAATTTTCTTGAATATATCCTGAGGAAAAGCAAGATAATCAATCGTCCAAGATTTTTTTTCAGAATATTCCAGACTAGGACAAGTAACATGCATACCTCAGTGATGATACAATAAGCACAGAATGTGGATATACACATATGTTTGAGATACTTTAAATAAAATTACAGTAAGAAAGTCACGGAAATGGGTAGGTACTGCACCACTCGACTAGAGTTAGACATTGCATAGAAAAGTAGAATTTGGATCAAAAGTGCATAGACTGATTAAGATCAATGGATAGAATTAAAAAATGAAAGTTCCAAAGTAGCCCAAAGAAATTCAGGATGGTGTTCACAAAAAAAAAGTCCAGAAAATCTGTCAAGACTAATCAATTTATCAGAATATTGTAAACGGCAAGAAAAAATTCAGTCATCTTCAACCATGAGCTACACACCTCAATATCAGTACTTGAGTACAGGAAAAGATCATCTGCTTCAATCCCCATACGGTCAGCTCTGCTCCCAATTTGCTCAATACTCTGCCAGAACACAGAAATGTATTTAATTATATATATATAATTATGATTTCTAATCATGTGTCATAGCCCGGTGAACTAGAGATTCTGTAGGCTTGTTGACCACCGAATTCTACTTCAGCTCCACAACTGATGTCATTCGGCCACATTTTCAATCTAAATGAGTTTGCTACTTAATGAAATGAAATTAGTGTTTAGTTACCTTAATGCTTATTGATGAGCTGCAAACAATAATTGATATAACAACATTAAAAGTGGCGGAGGGTAACACTTCTATCAGTTCCATGGGTCTTGGCGCCTTGGAACCTGGGGAGACCTCTGCGTAGGATGGCTCCAGGTTTTAGTGAATACATTAGGCTCTTTCTCTTTGTCCCTTCCATTGTCTTGGTTGGTTCTCTGGTTTAATTTCTATGGTAGTTTCATTTAGGTTGCTTTAGGAGACTAGCATGGCTTAATCTTGATGTGGCCCTTGCAGGCAAGCCACACCTGTAATTACTTAAATTTGATTTTATAGGGGGTTGACAATCTATTCCCAAAAAAAAAAAGTATGTAAGAGAATCCTACGAACACAATCTAATTGAATCTATGATGCAGTTGCTCAGCAAAGATAGAAACTTCTATTGCATACAAGAGCTAGATAGTGGAAGAGGGAGTACACTGCCTTAGGTGACCTTTTAAACAGAATGACTATATACAAATACCAGGCATGGAAAACACTGACCTCTTCACCGGAGACATATACAACACTGGATGCTTTACCAAGCTCCTGTCTTTCAGCTATAAGCGCAGCAATCTGGCAATTTATAGTATAATTTGATGCAGAAAAAAAAAACAAAAGAGTAAAAGTAAATATGGGAACTAAAATATTGAAAGCAGGATATAAGTAAGACATATATCTGTGTTTTGGAAAAACTGTAAAACAAAGCATTATATGCTCAAATTGCAGTACCTGCAATACAAGTGTACTCTTGCCAACACCAGGATCACCGCCAATGAAAATCAATGAACCTTCAAAAGGCATACAAGGCACATTTAGAAGCTGACCATCCACATACAGGCTACAAGGATGCAATGATTCATATAGTTGCCTTTTTGAATGGTGAGTTAATAATTATTTACACACGACAGAGCCGTTAACTAGTTGATTGATAACCACAACATTTCTTATAAGAAGTATAAGTTTAACAATTCTCCATTCTACCCTTCAGTGGAAAACATGCATGCTTCAATAATTTACATGTTCGGTAAGTGTGAAGGCAAAAGATTAAGAGTACAAAGCTTAAACATACTGCTGAGGCTAACATATTCATCATAGTCCAAAAGAATTATAGTTATCAATGAACAAAGGAGTCATAATTCAATCCAACCTGGTACAATACCACCACCAAGCACAGTCGCAACTTCACTTCCAAAGGTCCCATGCCTGTCCACAACCACAAAAACATTCACACAATCATCAAAATCAATTTCCTAACTCAAACAGGAACCAAACATTCTTCCAAAAACCAAAAATGAACTAATCAGCTACAAAACTCACAATGGAATGCGCCGATCCATCCAACTAATCCCCCGGTTGACATCATTCAATCTCACCGGCTGAACCTCCCCTCTAGGCAACCAAGACCTCACCTTCTCCGAGACCCCAATCCCATCATCACTTCTCTCCGAAAACTGCTTCAAAGTGTTGAACTGCTCACAACTCCTACACTTCCCCAACCACTGCCCATGGGTCTCCCCACAGTCGTCACAAACCCAACTAGTCTTCACCTTCCCCTTGCCATTTTTCACCGACCCACTTCCTGATTTGACCTTCCCAACACTCCTGTCACTCTTACCCTTCTCAATCTCACTCACCCCATTCACCAACCTCGCCGGACTCATCTCCTCTTGGCTTTCTGAGTCTCCCCCATCGCTTCTTATTGAGGCCTTTGGGGAGGGAGAGAAGACGGACCAGGCGCGGCGGGGCTCCTCGGAGGAGTGGAAATGGCGGGAAAAGGTGGGGTCTTGGAAGGAAATGAGAGATGGGTTTGGGAGGGAGATGGGTTTGAGGAAGCGTTGGTGGGTGTAGATGGCTCGGAGAGCTCTCATGTCTGTAAATTGCATCAACAGAAGAGCTCAAAGGTTGAGAGAGAGAGAGAGAGGGGTTTGTAGGGTTTAAGAGCGACTCTAAATACTAAACCCAAAACAACATAAGAACCCGCGCCAAGTTCAGAGGACTTGTTTTGGACAGGCTTCACCTGAAATCCTGGGTTTTTACTTCTTTTTCCTTTTGCAACCCGTCACTTATTTTTTAAAAAGATGATCTAGCAGTTTTCACACCTATTATCTTATCGTAAGTCATTCTTAACCGGAAATACTAAAATAATTATAAAATTAAAATAATTATAAAACTAAAATTATAGACCTATTATCTTATCGTAAGTCATTCCTAACCTGTGACATCAACTGTTTCTAATTTATAGGGCTAAATTTTTAATCATAAATTATATTTTAATATTTGAAGTTGTTATTATATGTTTAAGTGTTATAATTTTATATTAGATTCTTATTTCAAATAAATAAATTATTTTCATAATTAAAAAAATTAGTTTTTACATTTTATTATTATATATATTAATTGAAATTAGTATTGTCTCTTAGTTCTCTAATTCAATCATATTTGACGTGATAGTATATATTTAATAAAATAAAAAAAGAATGAAGTAATAACATTACAAATTCATCTACTTCTTATTATGTCGAATAACTTGAAAACAAGAATGATCAATCATTTTCAAAGACAAAGATTTGTACTATCGCATTAAAATATATAAATATAGATTATTTTTTAAATTTATTTCTAATTTTAATCCTCAAAGTTAATATTTTATTGTATTAACCAATTTACAATTAAAATTAATTATATCTATCATCATAATTAAAATTAATTATATTAATCATTAAAATTAATTGTACTAATCAACAAAACATAATTGTACTAATCATCATATTAAAATTAATTATATTAATCAAAAATAAATAAAATTAATTGTACAATCAACAAAACATAAAATTAATTGTACGAATCATCAAAATAAAAATTTATTGTATTAATCATCAAAAAATTAATTAATTACATTAATAATAAAATTAAAATTGAAATTAGATGTTGATAAATTGTGGGAATCTATTAAATAAACAAATGATATTTGCTCTCAACTCAAAAGACGAAACAAATGATAGCCCTTAATAATGCATTTTAGCCCTCACTTAATGTCTTTTAGCTCTTAACTTAAAGGGGTTGGAGATTGAGAGTGCAAAATGAGAACCTTTTAGTCCTTAACTTGGGTGGGTTGAAGATGACCTAACCTAACTCACTACGTTGTAAGTAAAGGTACCGGTGAATTAAACAATTACAACTTTTACGTGTTTGATCTCAAAGATACAATCAGACCAAAAAAAAATAATCTCAAAGATACAAATTGAGTGTACTATCCTTAGACAAATTTGCACGTGTAATAAAATAAAAGTTGCAATAAATTTTTATTTCTATGATACAGATGTTTTTACTCACATAAACCTTCATGCAGAGAGAACTATGTGCTCTTAACTTTTGAAAACTTTCCATCGTATATGTACTAGTACACCATTTGAAAGATTGTAGCAGCATCAATATATCAAACTCTCTTCGGTATCTATTTAAGACTCTTCTTAATCTCTGGACTGTCATACCTAACTTGTCTTTCAAGTGTTCTACATAATAGAAAGTGGTGTACCAACAAAGACGATACTCCCCCATATTAGGCTTTTAGCCACCCGCTGAAGTTCAAATATAGGGTTTTAACAATAAAGACTTTGACATTAGTGCAGAAACGGGATCGAAAGGTTGCTGATGACTCATGGCAGGAAGCAAGGTTGCAGTCCTGAGTGAAAGACAATGATATGTGAATGGATGTTTTCACCCAAGTGCCATGACAAGTTAGAGTCTTGATCATCTTAAAGTTGAATCTTCGGTCATCATCACCTGAGCTTTGACCGATCTTAGTTTAGTTCAATAAAAAGTTTTATCAGACCCGCAAAAGTTAGATTATATCTTTGAGGTAAATTAGGTGGCATTTGCCATGACACGCATGCAATTTAGCTTCAATAATTAAGGTCTATGTAATGAAGCATTGGAGGATTAATTTGAAGCTACGAACAAAGTTTATTATACATGCATCCTGTAGCTGGATGTATTTTAATAACTTGTTTGGTTTCCCAAGCACGTGGAAATGAACTGGTGTTTTGTTTATAAAACTGAAACCTCCAGAATCGTCCAGTTCAATGCAAACCTATCACCATCTGTACAAATAATGTTGGAGGAACCCAGGATCGTTCAGTCAACCAAACTCGCATAGCTACCATCAGTACTAATACTATGCATTCATTTCACGAGTTCTAAATCGAAGGTACTTACACACAACTTAGTTGCGTGTCGAACACTTCCATCTTTATCTCCATGGACAAGAGAAATCATTAGTACGTGTTTAAATTAGGGACACGGTTATGATGATATGTCGACAGTGTTCTAATTTAGGTATTTCAAAGTTCGAAATGAAGCGAGCAATATCAAAACTAGAAATTAAGTACATAGTCGAACTAGAGTAAAGAAACGAACCATATCGAGATGTTCTTGTTTGGTTATTAAACACAAGCCCGCTGCCTATTTTGTCGAAAGTTGCTAAACACAATCCAAACGCAAACCCGTAATTGGTTCGAGACGAATTTCTTCGTTGGTGTTGTTGCGTCATTGTATTATTTGCCTTTTGGCTTTGAAACAAAGGGAAGCACATCAATGGTTGTTAGGTCTTCAATCAATCACAAAGTAAACCACTACAATAAGTTATGCTAATTTCCATAGTTTTGTAGTTATGCCGATTTCCATAGTTTTGTTTTTGTTCTTGTACATTCGAAAATTCCAGTTCATTCGAATTCCTCCTCTCACTCATCAATGGAGGGAAGAGCAATCAATAAAAGACAAGACTCTGTTGAGGAGCGTTGAACTAGGCCCTCCATTGAATTCGAAGACCAAAGTCTTCTCTAAATATAATACACCAAGCAATCACCTTTCCATTTCAGGCTTCTCTCTTCTCTCTTCTCTCTTGGTTTTGTCCACCTGGAACCAAGAATCTCATTCCTTCTCTGAGTTGAACATCACCATCCACCATGACATAAGACAAACATTAGTGGCAACGTCTGTGGACATTGCAATAAATAAAGGGGAAGCTTCTTTCTCTGCCTACGTTTTTTGTTCATTACCTTTTACCAACTGTTTCATCACCCCAAGAGACAAAACAAAGCCTCAAGTTCTCAACTGATATATTTTCAGACATCAAGCAGATCAAATCAAATTGTTGGTGCCCTTTTGAAAGTTCTGATCGTTACTGATTTGGGTAACGCTCCTTTCAATAAATAGTAAGTTTTCGTTTCATTTCGAAAGGGTGTTGCTTTGTTTGCTGTTTTATGTTTGAATGTTGTTGTTAAATCTCTTGAGGTGAGGGTCATATGAGATGTTATGGGTGTGTATAAAGCTTGGGAATTTGTGATGGGTTCTGCTTGTTTATGATTTCCTTGATCTTTTTTGGCTCAATCGGTTTTGGGTTTTGTGATTCTTGAATTTCATTCTGTTTCTGGGTATATACATTTGACCAAAACCAGTCTTGCTACTTATTGTTTTCCCTTTTTGTTTGATATGATGAAGTTGGTGATTTCTTGGGTTATGATTTAGTATGTATGGGTTTTGCTAATTATTAGGTTCTTTGAGGTTAATCTGACGTTGATTTTGGGATATATTTCTGCTAGTGCCTTGTGGTCATGTAGATGGAGAATGATGAAGAAGAAGACTCATAATTGTTCTCTGTGGGTTAATGAGTTTGGTTTCAATTAGAGATTTTTAATAGTAATGGCAGTAAAGAACAGGGATATAAAACCTCTTCTAGTGAAATTTGGGGTGGCCTTGGCTCTCTCTTTTGCTGGATTTCTCTATTCTCGTTTTAGAACAAGAAGGATCAAGCCTTCTCAACCTCCTCCACGCTCCTCGGGTTCGTCTTCACCTTAGTTTGTTCCATTTCAGTTGAGCTCTCCTTTTATCATCTAAGTTTTATTTCGCAAACATTTTGGTTGTCTTTTGTTTATAGGTGAAGGAAGTGAAGCTGATAAGGGAGTAAGACCTCTGCAGAAGGATCTCCTTAATATCACCACCAGGAAAGCACACAATTCTCCCAAGGCTAGGATTTCATCTGAAAAACATGTATGTATTAGCTGATTCATCAAGTCTCAGATTTATTCTTGAAATGCTTAGCTTAATTTTCATGACTCAAGTTTATACCAGAACAACGAGTGTGTAGCTGGACAAGAAATTCGTAGTTACACATAAACTGACTTTTATAACTTCATTCAAACAAAAATAAAATGATGGGTTTGGTTGGTGCATCTTGTTTTAGATATACAGAGGAAGAGAGCAAATATTTAGGAAAGCTCATTTTGCTTATTGATCGTGTTACACTTCCGGTTCTAGAATCAAATATTTAGTGTTTTCTTAATTTCTCCTCCCCTCTGATTTCCCCTAATAGGTGTTGCAACCAATCAAAGAAGGTTGATGTGTTGATCGCAAGTGCATAACTCCTTCATGCAATAAATTTTAAATCTTCCGCGTGCAAATTTTGTAGGAACTTTGACATCTTGTAATTACTAATCACACATTCTTTTCATTTCCTATTTCTGTATGTATATTTTTTTCATTTCTCAATTACAATAGGGAATATATGCATAACTCATGTTCAAAGTCCAAATTATGTCTTATCAGATGCCTAGGAATGAGTTTACAGCCTAGTATGAAGAATCAAATCAATGATTATGTTTCTACTGAATATTATTCATTAATTTCTTTAATTTTTTTTCTTTATGATCAGGAAGACACATACATGCCGAACGTTAGTGTTGATGGTTGTACATCTAGTATTTCTCCAAGCAGTAAACATATTGGAGTTAAAGATAATTTGCTCTTGCCAGAGTTTAATGATCTTGTGAAGGAATTTGACTTGGCCGCATTTCATCCAATGAAGAACGTTGAAGCTCCTAGGTCAGATGTGGAGACTCCAAAGGCATTTAGAACTTTAGAAAACGACGACTATGAGCTAGAAATTAGACAGCTCAGGGACATGGTTAGAAAACTTCGAGAGAGGGAACGGCATCTTGAGGTCCAGTTGCTAGAGTATTATGGCCTTAAAGAGCAGGAGACTGCTGTTTTGGAGCTCCAAAATCGATTGAAGATAAGCAGTATGGAGGGACAACTTTTCAGTCTCAAGATTGAGTCCTTACAGGCAGAAAACCGTAGACTAGAGGGGCAAGCTTCTGATCATGCAAAAGTGGTGGCTGAGCTTGAGGCTGCTCGGGCAAAAATTCGGACACTTAAAAAGAAACTCAGATCTGAAGCTGAACACAACAGAGAACAGATCTTAAATCTTAAGAAAAGAGTTGAAAATTTGCAAGACAATGAAGCTGCTGCCTTCAATGCAGAGATTCAATTGAAGCTGAGAAGGCTAACAGATTTGGAGGGTGAGACAGAAGAGTTGCGAGCATCTAATTTGAAATTGCAACTTCATAATTCTGACTTGGCTCAGAGGTTGGAATCCGCACAAGTCCTAGCAAATTCTATTCTGGAAGATCCAGAGGTATAGATTACATCAACTGTTCTATTGTTTTTCCCTATCTTTGGTCATTATTTTTAATGACATATCATGACTGTGTATGTTTTTTTTACAGGTAGAAGCATTGAAAGAAGAGAGGGACTGCTTATGTAATAACCCTAAATTTTAGACAATGTTAGTTTGATTTGGAATTCTATAAAATTTTGAATTTTATTAGAATGAACGTATTTGGTTGCGACGTTAGTAAACGAGAAACGGAAACGTTCTCGGAACGTTTAAATTGAAAAACGTTACATTTCAGTAACGTTTATATCGACTTTTATTCCGTCGATCGGTTGCGAAAACTTCCTTCACGAAAGTTGTAGAGCTCGTCGATACGAGTTTGTGGATATGTGACACGTTCGAATCGGACGTCGTACGTAAAAGTTATTAACGACGGAAGTTAGTTTCCGATTTGGAAAAGGGTATAAAAGGAAAGAACTGAAGGGTTAGGGTTTCCATTTTCGGAAACCCTTCACCCCGCCTCCCTTTTCCCTTTTCTCTCTCTCCCCCTCGCGATTTTCTCCCTCCCCGAGCTCTCTCTCCCTCACTGACCTCGCCGGCGATCTCCATCGCCATTCGACCGTGGCCTCCACCGCCTAGCGCAGGAGCACCGCACGGCCCTTCTCTGCAGACCCCGAGGTCGACGCGTCTCCTCGCGATGTCGTTAACCTCCGCGCTCCAACCCGAGACCGCAAGCATCGCGCCACCATCGAGCACCACTTCGGCGACGCAAGGGCACGGGGGAGAGCTCCACGACGCCGATCCTCTCCCTTAGAGCCCTCCACTATCGACCCAGGGGCACCCAAGTCCTCCCCGAGGAATCGAAGGTCCACCTACGATCCGAGCGTTTCCGACATCAAATCGGAGGTTTTAACTGCGATTAAGGTATGATTTGTTGTTATTGATGGTTGGATGGTGATTGTGATGAATTTTGGGATCGAATTGAGGAGATCGGAGGTGTGTGAGGAGGAAGGGTTACCGCCGCCTAGAGGCGGCGCGTGGAGGAGCGTGGGAGGAGTAGGAGGCGGCCTAGGACCGTAGGAAGGAAGAGGGGAAGGAGGGGGAAAGTTTGGAGGCGGCGGTGGCGTGATACGCACCGTGGTTTGCCTCGGCGCGTGGGCCCCACGCGCGGCCGGCCGGAGGTGGCGCGTGTGCCACACGCGCCGCCGTGTGAGGCGGTGTAAATAGTTGACTGAAAGGGTATTTTGGTAATTTACTGTGTAATGGTAAATGTAAATGTAAATTTTAATTACTACGGTAAATGTAATTAATTTTTACCTTCGGTAAATGTAATTATAATTTACTTTCAGTAAATGTAAAAAGTAAATTGTAAAAAGGGTAATTTAGTAAATTTTATTTACTGAAATTGTATTTACATTAAATCGTACGTATACGTACAGAAATACGTATATAATATTTATACGTACAGAAATACGTATTTAATATTTATACGTACAGAAATACGTATTAATATTTATACGTACAGAAATACGTATTAATATTATACGTACAGAAATACGTATTAATATTTATACGTACAGATAATACGTATTTAATATTTATACGTACAGGAAATACGTATTTAATATTTATACGTACAGAAATACGTATATAATATTTATACGTACAGGAAATACGTATTTAATATTTATACGTACAGAAATACGTATATAATATTTATACGTACAGAAATACGTATTAATGGAGTATTGTACAGTAACCGTGAATAGTGAACAGTGAACAGTAACTTCGTATAACCAAAATTGCTGAACAGTACCGTATATTACAGTTTTGGCATTTAAAGGTTTACGAAACGATTCTAAATTCTGTTCTTATTCTTTTAAGGTGATCGTTAAATCGAGGAAAGGAATTAGCATCGCGAATTGTGGGATTACGCTCAAGTCAATAAGGTGAGTAAAATCTCACTGAATTACGAATCTACCCTCGCGGTGATTCAACATTTTTGCAAGTGTGTTTATTTAATGAATTACAACATGTATATAACTTAGTGGACTACGTATATATATAGTATAATGGTAATAAATACATATATATATATAGTTCATTAAATTACATACTGTTATTAATTCATTAAAAATAGTCATTTCGGTGACAGAAAAATTGTGCATGTGTGATTTTAATGGTACGATATGATGTGAGATTATCGTACGTAATTTTTCAGGTGTTTATGAAATATGACATGTATATGATATAGTGGACTATGTATATATTGTATAAATGGTAAATAAATACAAATATATATAGTTTGCTATATAATATACTGTTATGATTTTTATTATGATATATTGTGAAAGTTTTAAAACGTACAATATGATGAGTGATTATTGTACATGATTTTATCTCGGAAAATGTGAAATATTGTGATTTGTCTTCGGACGTGATGTGTGGTACAATATGATGTGAGATTATTGTACATGTGAGGCAAGTCGGAACCTAGCCTTTGGCCGGGCGAAAGTTACGATACAGTTAGAGCTCTAGTCTGTCTGCCATAGTACTGCATGAGGTAACGGGTGGTTATCTGATCATGGGTACTCAGCTTGTTTTGGATGTTGGGTGGCGGGTGGTTGCCCAACATCAGCGGTATACTAAGTGAGGGGTAACGGATGTGTACCAGCGCTCATTAGATACCATTTTGTGAAAGTATTAGAGTAACCAGATGGGTTGCTCGTTTTCTCATGATTTTTCATTATACTGTGTTGATGTGGAGTTGTGTCTTTTATGAGACTTGAGTTATCTTAATATTTTACTCATACGAGCTGTAAAGCTTACCGGGTTTGTGTTGCAATCCCGGTGCACCAATTTCAATGGTGTAGGGAATACTTCCGCAGGTGCTGAGTAGTGGTGATTGAGTGACGACTCCGAAAACTCGAAGTCGATCGCATCCAGTCGTGGTGAGGTTCCAGCGTGGATTGTGTGTGAGATTTGGTGTGATTTTATTTGTGAGGTTGTTGTGAGGATTATACAATTCCATTTGTTATATGTTGAATTATCATTTGGGTTTGTAATAATCGGCTTGACTGAGTTATATTTTAAACTCAGATGTGATCCGCTGCGACATTAAAATGATTTCGATTTCATTGAGATTATTTTTGTGTTTAACGATTCTAAGATTTTGAGTTTTGAAGCTCGAAATTTTAGGGTCGTTACAGTTGGTATCAGAGCCTAAGTGCGTATTTGGCGATTATCAATACCATCCAGGAGCGATGATCCGACTGCAGGCGGGCTCCCATCACATGCTCCTCGGTATAGATATGTTGTCGGGTACGCGAGAGTGTTAGGAGCCATACCTTATGGTTTGGTCCTGTAGAGAGTATTGTGACGATACTCCGATGATTCACCTTCTTCTGAAACTTCATGATTGATATTGGTTGGATCTATTTTGTCGAATTCGAGACTTCACATGTATGACTGAGTGTTAATTGTTGAATGGTGATGAATTTGGAAAATGGCCGTGGACAGGGCCGAGGACGGACGAGAGGTCGAGGCCGAGTTAGGGCTGCAGGCCGAGTCCGCAATGTACAGAACCTTTATTAGGAGGCTGCTCCACTGGAAAGACAAGTTGATCTTGTTGCTATCATTAGAGACGATAGTCGTGTGTTGAGGTCGATCACAGACATGAGTGAGCTGCTAGTGCTGTCATTTCATGACGCTTGGATCATATGGTAGCGGACCATTGGATCGGAGTATTGGGACTTACTTGGTGATGATTGAGTACTCTGAGTTAGAGAAGAGGATGATAGCCACATTCATTTATTGATAGTTGGAGGGGTTAGGATTGATTCCTACGCCTATGGGAAACTCTTTATGTGTCACTTCGCTTTTGGAGTGTTCCTCGAAATTGGAGACAATGAACGGCTTGTCCTACTGTGATTGGAAGTAGAGAGTACTCTGCATATTTGATAGTGATTCCGGACCACACTATGATATGATCTGAGGAATTGATTGGTTGAGGCCGCAGTACGCGGTGATTGATTGTGTTGACGTGATGAGTTCTTTCATAGACCCAGGATACCAGAGTTTCGTATCTGTGCCTCGTGTCGGATAATGCCATGATAGCTAGAATCTTGGCAAATGTGGAGTTTGTGGATCTAGAAGCAGCTATCACAAACATTGTTCTACTATTCGAGTATAGTGAGGTGTTTCAGGAGATACCGAGTTACCTTCTTCGAGAGTTGTTGAATTCTTTATTGATGATGTGCTTGGTATAGCATCTGTAACAAAGGCGCCTTATGGGATTGGGAAAGAACGAGTTTAAAGAATTGAAAGAGCAGATAGATGACATATTAGACCTAGGGTTCATCAAACCTAGTGTCTCAGCTTGAGTGGTGCCGGTGTTATTCGTGAATAAGAAAGAAGTCTCATGCGGTTGAGTGTGAAGTAAAGGGGAATGATTAGGGTGACCATCAAGACTATGTATCATTTACCTAGGATTGATGATGTGTGTGATACGTCCTTAAGGTGGTGATACAATTATTAAACTGAGATTCACATTACGTCGTTGTTACGTTCTAACTCGTTTTGTTTCGGACTTTGACAATTGAAGTTACACATTGTTCTTGGCTGAGCAAGAAATCTAATGTGTTAAAGAGATTTCATTTTGACGTCACGAATTAATTATTTTGCTAGATGAGCATTTAATTGAGAATGCTGATCTTTCAGGATTTAAATATTTTGGTGTTGGGGATTGGAACTTCACAATGCCACAGGTCCAAATGAGACGCAATGGCGGTGAAGTGACTCTATCGAAGGTAAGGTATGAGATGACCTTAGCTTAATGATGTTTTAACGATTTGGTCGTGACAAGTACCTTCTAACTGGTAAAGAAATAGTTGGGGACTAAATTTTCTTTTCAAGTGCAAGTGGCGTTAATGTTGGAGACTTAGAGGTTCTTTTCCTCTATACATCAGATTGTTTATTGTTGGATAGGGAGAAGTTGACTGAAGTGTTCAACAAGGGATAAATTTTACAATAAAGAGTAATCAATTATATCACTGCTTGCAGAGAAGTTATTTTGGCCGAATGCGTTGGCCATGAGAGTTCTTAATGAAAGTAAAGAAACAACTGTTTAGAGTGGTGGTGTAGCAACCATTTTTGGGTTGATTTTGAGGAGACAATAGAACCAATAACCAGCTTCTGTTGTTGAATCAATTGCAGAACTTATTAGTACTACGACGGTGGGGGAAATCAATATGTTAGATAATGCCACTGGGGCGTTTGTGTGGGATCGTATGTCATGAATTTGAGGCATGTATGAACTAGGGGGTAAAGTATATCTCGGTCGCGGTCTTGTAGGATTTTGCGCTGTAAATTCGCTTAATTTTCATGTTTCACCGTTGTGGGATAAATACCACCTTGGTCTGACTTGTAAATTGTGGCACACCACTCAGGGAAGCAAGAAGCTGAAATTGATTTTCGACGGTAAGTTTTGATGAGAGGGGTAGGATGCGTGATGCATCTCTCTTGTGGTGGTGGTAGAATTTTCTACAGCCTTTTGCGTATATTAGTCGATCCTCTGGTGAACTGTTTGAGAGTAATTCATAGTCCAAGATGGTGTCCCGTGATGGTTGTGAACTCGACGAGTTAAGATTTCCTTATCGTGATACCGATACAAATAGGGTACTTGGGCGGGTATCATGCACGACAACTTCATGGTTATAATAAGATGATCTTGAAATGAGATTATTTTGTTAATTGGAAGGATTGGTATATTCGTTATTCTAGCGATGCATTGTGGTGAAGTCATGAAGTTATTGTCGTGATAAAGCATGTTTATTTGCAAATCACTATGTGTAATGTAAGTAGGAGGCATGAGTTAATCATTGAGTTGACTCATGTTAGATGTTGAGAGTTTTGACCATGCTCAGTGGTAGGAGCTAACTCATGACGTGAGGATAGTCTGTCAAATCGCAAGAGAGTGGTGAACTAGACAAAAGAGGGCGTTGACGCCTCCATGCTGAAAACATCATTAGGTTTCGGGAGGATGATTATATTTTGAGTAGCTCACATGCGACTATTATGGTTAGGACATGTGACAGATTGTCTGATGGAGGAAGTTTGAGGTAACTGAAGATAGGTTGAGAGCTTGTGTGCTGGGTTTTAAGGTAGCGGTGAAAACATTTGACATTGATTGAGTTAGCCTACAACGACAGTTACTATTCCAGCATCGGCATGGTACCCTATGAGGCACTTAAGGTAGACATGTTGATCACCTATATGTTGGGCCTTTGAGATTCTCGAGAAGGCGGGAAAACTAGCCTTGCCTACTAGCATGCCGGACTTTCGCAATGCCTTCTACATTTCCATGTTGAGGAAGTATGATCCTGATGTGTCGCATATGTGATCGATCATAACACCATTGAAGTGAAGGAAAATGACACTTTTGTTGTCGAACCGGTTCGTATCCTGGATAGATCCACAAAGAAGCTTCGGAGGAGAGAAGTTGAGCTAGTCAAGGTGCTGTGGAGTCACCATGATGAGGGTGCTGCATCTTGGGAACTAGTGTCAGACATGATGACTAGATATCCACAGTTGTTTGTTGAGTGAGTTTGAATTTCGAGACGAAATTCCTTTAAGGGGGATAGATTGTAATAACCCTAAATTTTAGACAATGTTAGTTTGATTTGGAATTCTATAAAATTTTGAATTTTATTAGAATGAACGTATTTGGTTGCGACGTTAGTAAACGAGAAACGGAAACGTTCTCGGAACGTTTAAATTGAAAAACGTTACATTTCAGTAACGTTTATATCGACTTTTATTCCGTCGATCGGTTGCGAAAACTTCCTTCACGAAAGTTGTAGAGCTCGTCGATACGAGTTTGTGGATATGTGACACGTTCGAATCGGACGTCGTACGTAAAAGTTATTAACGACGGAAGTTAGTTTCCGATTTGGAAAAGGGTATAAAAGGAAAGAACTGAAGGGTTAGGGTTTCCATTTTCGGAAACCCTTCACCCCGCCTCCCTTTTCCCTTTTCTCTCTCTCCCCCTCGCGATTTTCTCCCTCCCCGAGCTCTCTCTCCCTCACTGACCTCGCCGGCGATCTCCATCGCCATTCGACCGTGGCC
This sequence comes from Argentina anserina, assembly GCF_933775445.1. Classification (NCBI taxonomy): domain Eukaryota; kingdom Viridiplantae; phylum Streptophyta; class Magnoliopsida; order Rosales; family Rosaceae; genus Argentina; species Argentina anserina. Next base: position 25,358,912 of record NC_065877.1, read on the forward strand.
TCCACCGCCTAGCGCAGGAGCACCGCACGGCCCTTCTCTGCAGACCCCGAGGTCGACGCGTCTCCTCGCGATGTCGTTAACCTCCGCGCTCCAACCCGAGACCGCAAGCATCGCGCCACCATCGAGCACCACTTCGGCGACGCAAGGGCACGGGGGAGAGCTCCACGACGCCGATCCTCTCCCTTAGAGCCCTCCACTATCGACCCAGGGGCACCCAAGTCCTCCCCGAGGAATCGAAGGTCCACCTACGATCCGAGCGTTTCCGACATCAAATCGGAGGTTTTAACTGCGATTAAGGTATGATTTGTTGTTATTGATGGTTGGATGGTGATTGTGATGAATTTTGGGATCGAATTGAGGAGATCGGAGGTGTGTGAGGAGGAAGGGTTACCGCCGCCTAGAGGCGGCGCGTGGAGGAGCGTGGGAGGAGTAGGAGGCGGCCTAGGACCGTAGGAAGGAAGAGGGGAAGGAGGGGGAAAGTTTGGAGGCGGCGGTGGCGTGATACGCACCGTGGTTTGCCTCGGCGCGTGGGCCCCACGCGCGGCCGGCCGGAGGTGGCGCGTGTGCCACACGCGCCGCCGTGTGAGGCGGTGTAAATAGTTGACTGAAAGGGTATTTTGGTAATTTACTGTGTAATGGTAAATGTAAATGTAAATTTTAATTACTACGGTAAATGTAATTAATTTTTACCTTCGGTAAATGTAATTATAATTTACTTTCAGTAAATGTAAAAAGTAAATTGTAAAAAGGGTAATTTAGTAAATTTTATTTACTGAAATTGTATTTACATTAAATCGTACGTATACGTACAGAAATACGTATATAATATTTATACGTACAGAAATACGTATTTAATATTTATACGTACAGAAATACGTATTAATATTTATACGTACAGAAATACGTATTAATATTATACGTACAGAAATACGTATTAATATTTATACGTACAGATAATACGTATTTAATATTTATACGTACAGGAAATACGTATTTAATATTTATACGTACAGAAATACGTATATAATATTTATACGTACAGGAAATACGTATTTAATATTTATACGTACAGAAATACGTATATAATATTTATACGTACAGAAATACGTATTAATGGAGTATTGTACAGTAACCGTGAATAGTGAACAGTGAACAGTAACTTCGTATAACCAAAATTGCTGAACAGTACCGTATATTACAGTTTTGGCATTTAAAGGTTTACGAAACGATTCTAAATTCTGTTCTTATTCTTTTAAGGTGATCGTTAAATCGAGGAAAGGAATTAGCATCGCGAATTGTGGGATTACGCTCAAGTCAATAAGGTGAGTAAAATCTCACTGAATTACGAATCTACCCTCGCGGTGATTCAACATTTTTGCAAGTGTGTTTATTTAATGAATTACAACATGTATATAACTTAGTGGACTACGTATATATATAGTATAATGGTAATAAATACATATATATATATAGTTCATTAAATTACATACTGTTATTAATTCATTAAAAATAGTCATTTCGGTGACAGAAAAATTGTGCATGTGTGATTTTAATGGTACGATATGATGTGAGATTATCGTACGTAATTTTTCAGGTGTTTATGAAATATGACATGTATATGATATAGTGGACTATGTATATATTGTATAAATGGTAAATAAATACAAATATATATAGTTTGCTATATAATATACTGTTATGATTTTTATTATGATATATTGTGAAAGTTTTAAAACGTACAATATGATGAGTGATTATTGTACATGATTTTATCTCGGAAAATGTGAAATATTGTGATTTGTCTTCGGACGTGATGTGTGGTACAATATGATGTGAGATTATTGTACATGTGAGGCAAGTCGGAACCTAGCCTTTGGCCGGGCGAAAGTTACGATACAGTTAGAGCTCTAGTCTGTCTGCCATAGTACTGCATGAGGTAACGGGTGGTTATATGATCATGGGTACTCAGCTTGTTTTGGATGTTGGGTGGCGGGTGGTTGCCCAACATCAGCGGTATACTAAGTGAGGGGTAACGGATGTGTACCAGCGCTCATTAGATACCATTTTGTGAAAGTATTAGAGTAACCAGATGGGTTGCTCGTTTTCTCATGATTTTTCATTATACTGTGTTGATGTGGAGTTGTGTCTTTTATGAGACTTGAGTTATCTTAATATTTTACTCATACGAGCTGTAAAGCTTACCGGGTTTGTGTTGCAATCCCGGTGCACCAATTTCAATGGTGTAGGGAATACTTCCGCAGGTGCTGAGTAGTGGTGATTGAGTGACGACTCCGAAAACTCGAAGTCGATCGCATCCAGTCGTGGTGAGGTTCCAGCGTGGATTGTGTGTGAGATTTGGTGTGATTTTATTTGTGTAACGACCCTAAAATTTCGAGCTTCAAAACTCAAAATCTTAGAATCGTTAAACACAAAAATAATCTCAAATAAACCGAAATCATTTTAATGTCGCAGCGGATCATTTCTGAGTTCTCAATACAACTCAGACAACCAATTATTACAACCCAAATTATAATCCATACACAAAATGGAAATGTAATAATTCTCACAAATCACTCACAAATCTCACAAATGAAAATACACAAATCCTCACACACGAATCCATGCTAAAATCTCACCACAAGTAGGATCCGAACGACTTCGAGCCTCTGTAGTCGTCACTCAACCACCACTAATCAGCACCTGCAGAATTATCCCCTACACCATCGAATTGGTGCACCGGGATTGTAAACACAAACCCGGTAAGCTTATAGCTCGTATGAGTAAAATCACAATACAGTTCGCATATCAATATATACGAAAGATCACAACACAACAAATATAAATGCCCCCATGAGCCAATGGTCAGCCCATCTGGTTGACCCAAAGAAATAGGAAATGAAAAGCTCATGAGGAAATTAAGTAACCCTTCTGGTTACCCAATGCATTTATAATACGGGTACCAAGAACGCTGGTACACATCTGTTACCCCTCTCGTAATACACCGTTGATATTGGATAGCCACCCGCTACCCAACATCCAAAATACACCGAGTACCCATGAGCAGATAACCACCCGTTACCTCACATGCAGTACTAAGGCAGACAGACTAGAGCTCTAACTGTATCGTAACTTTCGCCCGGCCAAAGGCTAGGTTCCGACTTGCCAAACACGCACAATAATCTCACATCATATTGTGCCAAAAATCAGGTCCGAAGACAATTCACATTTTAACAATCTCAATGTTAAAAATCACGTACAATAATCCCACATCATATTGTACCACACATCACGTCCGAAGACAAATCACAATTTTTTTTTAACATTCTCCGTGATAAAATCATGTACAATAATCACTCATCATATTGTACGTTTTAAAACTTTCACGATATCACCACAATAAAAATCATAACAGTATATTATATAGCAAACTATATATATTCGTATTTATTACCATTTATACAATATATACATAGTCCACTATATCCTATACATGTCATATTTCATAAACACCTGAAGAATTACGTACAATATTCTCACATACTCATGCTCAATTTTCCGTCACCGAAATGACTATTTTTAATGCATTAATAACAGTACGTAATTTAATGAACTATATATATATTATGTACCTATTACCATTATACTATATATATGTAGTCCACTAAATTATATACATGTTATAATTCATTTGATACACACACATGCCAAATGTTGAATCACCACAAGGGTAGATTCGTAAATTCAGTGAGATTTTACTCACCTTATTGACTTGAGCGTAATTCCTCAATTTCCGATAATAATCCCTTTCCTCGATTTAGCGATCACCTTAAAAAGATAAAACAAGAATTTAGAATCGTTTCGTAAACCTTTAAATGCCAAAACAGTAATATACGGTACTGTTCAGCAATTTTGGTTATACGAAGTTACTGTTCACTGTTCACTATTCACGGTTACTGTACAATACTCCAATAATACGTATTTCTGTACGTATAAATATTTAATACGTATTTCTGTACGTATAAATATTAAATACGTATTTCTGTACGTATAAATATTAAATACGTATTTTCTGTACGTATAAATATTAATACGTATTTCTATACGTATAAATATTAATACGTATTTCTGTACGTATAAATATTAATACGTATTTCTGTACGTATAAATATTAATACGTATTTCTGTACGTATACGTACGATTTAATGTAAATACAAATTCAGTAAATAAAATTTACTAAATTACCCTTTTTACAATTTACTTTTTACATTTACTGAAAGTAAATTATAATTACATTTACCGTAGGTAAAACTTAATTACATTTACCGCAGTAAATAAAAATTACATTTACGTTTACCGTACACAGTAAATTACCAAAATACCCCTTCATTCAAAACTAATTACACCGCCTCGTATGGCGGCGCGTGTGGCACACGCGCCACCTCCGGCCGGCAGCGCGTGGGGCCCACGCGCCGAGCCCAAAACCGGCGCGTGTGGCGCCACCACCACCCCAAAACCGTCCTCCTTCCTCCCCTCTTCCTCCCTCCGCTCCTAAGCAGCCCTTACACCACCCCACGCCTCCCCACGCGCCGCCTCTAGGCGGCGGTATCTCCTCTCCTCTTCCTCCTCCAATCCCCCACCAAAACACCACAAATCGATCCACAATTACAACAACAACATCACAATGACCAATCCTAGCTAAACCTCACCTTGATTCGAACCTTTGGATTGTCAAATCGACGTTGATGAGCTTGAGGTGCCGGCGGCCTTGCAGTTGAGAAGCGGCGGTGCTTGTCGCGGTTCCCAATAGCCGATTGTGTCACCGGAGGCACTAGGGGTGAGGAGAGATGATGGTGATGCAGCTCAAGTCTTGGTCTCACCGGTGGAGTGTTTTGGGCGACTGTGAATCGCGCGGTTTCGGTGAGAGGGAGAGGATGAGGTGACAGTGAGAGGGAGATGGAAAAGAGCGATCGGTGAGGGGGAGAGGGGGAGCGATCGGTGAGGGGGAGAGGGGGAGCGATCGGTGAGGGCGAGAGGGATCCGAGTGAGGGAGAGAGAGAGAAGGTCGGGAGAGTGAGAGAGAAGAGAGAAAGGGAGAGCGGCGGAATGAGAGAGAAGGGAGAGAAAGGGTTTCTGATTATGGAAACCCTAATCCCATAATTATCTATTTATACTAGTTTCCAAATCGGAAACTAACTTCCGACGTTAATAACTTTTACTTCCGACGTCCGATTCGAACGCGTCACATATACACGAACTCGTATCGACGAGCTCTACAACTTCCGTGAAGAAAGTTTTCACAACCGAGCGACGAAATGAAAGTTGATAAATTCGTTCGGAAACGTAACGTTTTCTTATTAAACGTTCTCGGAACGCTTCCGTTTCCGTTTCGTAACGATTGCTAACAACTCAAATTCGATTTAAAAACAAACTTCACAACTCAATAGAATTTAATTAAATTCAAATATTGTTTGAAAACGTGGGTTATTACAATCTACCCCCCTTAAAGGAATTTCGTCCCGAAATTCGAGTTCACTCAACAAACAACTGTGGATATCTGGTCATCATGTCCGACTCTAGCTCCCATGATGCATCACCCTCATCATGGTGACTCCACAACACTTTGACTAGCCCAACTTCTCTTCTCCGAAGCTTCTTTGTGGATCTATCCAGGATACGAACCGGTTCGACCACAATTGTAGCATTTTCCTTCACCTCAATGGTGCTATGATCAATCACATGTGACTCATCTGGTACATACTTCCTTAACATGGAAATGTGGAAGACATTGTGAACACCCGACATACTAGTAGGCAAGGCTAGGCGATATGCTAGTTCGCCCACCTTCTCAAGTATCTCAAAAGGCCCAACATACCTCGGTGCCAATTTTCCCTTCTTGCCGAATCTCACTACGCCCCTCATAGGTGAAACTTTCAAGAACACATGATCACCAATCTCGAACTCCACATGTCTCCTCTTCAGGTCTGCATAGCTCTTCTGTCTACTCTGAGCGGTCCGGATTCTGTCTCGAATGATCGAGATCTTCTCCGTGGTTTCCTGAACCACCTCTGGACCCATCAGTGCCTCATCACCAACTTCGGCCCAACAGATCGGAGATCGACATGGTCTACCATAAAGTGCCTCATAAGGTGCCATGCCGATGCTAGAATGGTAGCTGTTGTTGTAGGCAAACTCAATCAATCTCAAATGATCTTCCCAGCTACCCTTGAAATCCAACACACATGCTCTCAACATGTCCTCCATCACCTGATTCACCCTCTCCGTCTGTCCATCCGTCTGAGGGTGAAAAGCTGTACTCATATCCAAGGTAGTGCCCATCGCCTTCTGCAAACCACCCCAGAACTTCGAAGTGAAACGTGCATCTCTATCGGAAACAATAGAAACTGGAGCACCATGAAGTCTCACTACCTCATCCACATATAGTTTCCCAAGCACGTCCACTGAGTACTTCATCGACACTGGGAGAAAATGAGCCGACTTCGTCAATCGGTCGACAATTACCCATATGGCATCGTGACCCTTCCTCGATCTAGGCAACCCGGTCACAAAATCCATAGATATCTGCTCCCACTTCCAAAGAGGAATAGTCAGTGGTTTCAACATGCCAGCTGGTCGTTGATGTTCTGCTTTCACTTGCTGACATGTAAGGCACTTCGATACAAACTCTGCTACATCTTTCTTCATACCGTTCCACCAGAATTGTCTGCATAGGTCCTTGTACATCTTGGTGTTCCCTGGATGGACGGTATAGCGTGAACGATGTGCCGTACGAAGAACTTCCTCCCGAAGATCATCACAATCTGGGACACACAACCTTGCCCCAAACCTCAACCCTCCATCGGGTCCAACTCTCCACTCAGAAGGACACTCATCAAGCGTATCAACTACAAGATCCGCCAACTTGGCTCGTGAGTGTCTATCCTGCGCCTGACCCTGTATGATCCTCGTGATCAATGTGGGTTGCACTGTGACACTACCAAGAAAGACCCTTGGTTCTCCTCCCGATGGTACCAAATCAAACTCTGATGCAGCTTCTAGCATGAACCATTCCTGGACCATAAGAGAAGCTACCACACCTCTCGGTTTCCTGCTCAAGGCATCCGCCACCACATTTGCCTTCCCCGGGTGGTACTCTAATGTGAAGTCATAGTCCTTGAGGAGTTCCATCCACCTCCTCTGCCTCATATTCAGCTCCTTTTGTGAGAATAAGTACTTCAAACTCTTATGATCTGAGAAGAGTTGAAATTTCTCCCCATACAAGTAATGTCTCCAAATCTTCAGTGCAAATACTACTGCCGCCAGCTCTAGGTCGTGTGTCGGATAATTCTTCTCATGAATCTTCAACTGTCTCGAGCCATATGCAACAACTCCTCCATTCTGCATCAACACACAACCCAAACCTTGGAGCGAAGCATCACTGTAAATGACATAGCCACCACCACTAGAGGGAATCGTCAACACTGGAGCTGTGGTCAGTCTAGTCTTTAGCTTGCTGAATGCTTCCTCACATGCATCCGTCCACACGAACGGAGTATCTTTCTTGGTCAACTTGGTCAATGAAGATGCGATACTAGAAAACCCCTCGATAAACCTCCTGTAGTAACCTGCCAACCCGAGGAAACTACGTATCTCTGTAGGGTTCTTTGGACGACTCCAATTCTTCACTGCCTCTACCTTTGCTGGGTCCACTAGTACTCCATCTTTTGAGACAACATGACCAAGGAATTTGACCTCTTCTTTCCAGAACTCACACTTCTCTAGCTTGGCATACAGTCTCGCCTCCTTCAAGGTCTGCAACACTGTTCTCAGATGCACCACATGTTCTTCTTGTGTCTTGGAGTATATCAGAATGTCATCCACAAACACCACTACGAACTCATCCAAGTATGGACTAAATACTTGGTTCATCAAACTCATGAAGACAGCTGGTGCATTCGTTAGACCAAATGGCATGACAACAAACTCATAATGTCCATACCGGGTCCTGAAGGCTGTCTTCGATATATCTTCTTCCTTCACTCTGAGTTGATGATAACCGGATCTCAAATCAATCTTTGAGAACACTGTAGCACCTTTGAGCTGATCGAACAAGTCATCAATCCTAGGTAAGGGATACCTATTCTTGATGGTCACCTTGTTCAGTTCTCTGTAGTCCACACATAACCGCAGAGAACCATCTTTCTTCTTCACGAACAAAACAGGTGCTCCCCAAGGTGAAACGCTAGGTCTAATGAACCCTTGATCTAATAACTCATCGATCTGCACCTTCAGCTCCTTAAGTTCATTCTGCGCCATTCTATATGGCGCCTTTGACACAGGTGCTGTACCGGGTACTATATCAATGCAGAAATCTACCACTCTTCGAGGAGGTAGCCCCGGTATCTCTTGGAACACTTCACCAAACTCAGATACTACCACAATGTCTGTGATAGTCACTTCCTGATCCACTGACTCCACATGTGCCAAAACTCCTGATCTCATGGCGTTGTCGGACTTGAGGCAACGATAACGAAACACTGGCTCTCCAGGTCTATGAAAGGACACTACCATGTCGAAACAATCAATCACAGCATGTTGTGGTCTCAACCAATCAATCCCCAAGATCACATCATAAGTGTGGTCCGGAATCACAATCAACGAAGCAGAGAACTCTCTACTCCCAATCAATATAGGACAAGCTTTGCAGATTGTCTCTAACTCAAGTGACACTCCAAGGGGTGAAGTGACACATAAGGCGTCCCCGAGAGGTGTAGGAATCAATCCTAGCATCTCCACTACCGAACTAGCAATGAATGAATGTGATGCTCCCGTATCAAACAACACTCTAGCAAGGTAGTCAAAAAGTGATAATGTACCTTCCACCCCTGTATCTCGCTGACCCACTGCGAACACTCTAGCTTGACCCGCTGGTAGCTGTCTCTGCGGCCGTTCCTGTCTACCCGGAAGTGGTCGGGTACAATCTCGAGCTATGTGTCCCACTTGCCCGCACCGGTGGCAGCCTGCTCTCTTCGGTTTCGGACATGCTGAGGCGTAATGTCCCATCTCATTGCAGCTATAACACCTCACTGCTGCTAATGGTCTGACTGGTGCTGCTCTGATGGCTAAGGGTGGCGCCCTTGTCGGGGCCTGATAGTGGGGTCTTGGCCTCTTCCATGACCTATCCTTCGGCCCTGAGTGCTCGCTGCCTGTATAGACTGCCTTGCCTTTCCCCTTCGCATCTCTGTTCCCCACGTCACCTGCTCGAGTCTTCTCTGCTTGCTCCAAACTCATAGCACTCTCAAATATCTGCTCCCGTGAAGTCAGGCAAAGGACTGATATCATGGTCTTGTACTCTTGCTTCAGCCCACGTAGATACTTCTGAGCTAAAGCAGTCGCACCCATAGGCCTGACATACCGATACAGTTGCGAGAATCGAGCATCATACTCTCTAATGGTCATGTCTCCCTGTACCAATGCCAGAAACTCCAACTCTAAGTCCTCCTGTACTGAGGCTGGGAAATACTTCTCTTGGAATATGGTGGTGAAATCTCCCCATGTGAATGTAGACACATCCACAATCTGTCTCATGCTCTTCCGCCAATCTAGAGCATCACCCTTGAGAAAGAATGTAGCTATCTTTCTCTTCTCAATCTCTGTGCACTCTATCATCTCAAAATAAGTCTCCATACCCTCGATCCAATGGTCAGCTACCATGTGATCTAGTCCCCCATGAAATGTCGGAGCTGACAGTGCACTAATATCCTTGATCAGCTTCAACACTCGACCGTCATCTCTAACCGCAGGAGCTGGCTCATCCTGCTCCTCCTGCGGAGCAGCCTCCTCATAGAGGTTCTCCACGTTGCGGACTCGACCTGTGGCCCTACCTCGACCTCGGCCTACCCGCTCTACCTGTGGAGCAGCCTCCTCATAAAGGTTCTCCACGTTGCGGACTCGGCCCGCGGTCCTACCTCGACCACGTCCTCTCGCCCGTCCTCGGCCCTGTCCTCGGCCCTTATCAGCGTTCATCACCTTCAAACAACGAAACACTTAGTCAACACTTGTGAAATCTCGAATTCAACTAAAACAGATTCAATAGGTATTAACATGAAATTTCAGCATATGATGAATCATCGAAGTATCATCACGATACATCTCGGAGGACCAAACCATTAGGTATGGCTCCTAAAACACTCTCGCGTACCCGACGACATATCAATACCGAGGAGCATGTGATGGGGGCCCGCCTGCAGTCGGATCATCGCTCCCGGATGATATTGATAATCGCCAAATACGCACTTAGGCTCTGATACCAACTGTAACGACCCTAAAATTTCGAGCTTCAAAACTCAAAATCTTAGAATCGTTAAACACAAAAATAATCTCAAATAAACCGAAATCATTTTAATGTCGCAGCGGATCATTTCTGAGTTCTCAATACAACTCAGACAACCAATTATTACAACCCAAATTATAATCCATACACAAAATGGAAATGTAATAATTCTCACAAATCACTCACAAATCTCACAAATGAAAATACACAAATCCTCACACACGAATCCATGCTAAAATCTCACCACAAGTAGGATCCGAACGACTTCGAGCCTCTGTAGTCGTCACTCAACCACCACTAATCAGCACCTGCAGAATTATCCCCTACACCATCGAATTGGTGCACCGGGATTGTAAACACAAACCCGGTAAGCTTATAGCTCGTATGAGTAAAATCACAATACAGTTCGCATATCAATATATACGAAAGATCACAACACAACAAATATAAATGCCCCCATGAGCCAATGGTCAGCCCATCTGGTTGACCCAAAGAAATAGGAAATGAAAAGCTCATGAGGAAATTAAGTAACCCTTCTGGTTACCCAATGCATTTATAATACGGGTACCAAGAACGCTGGTACACATCTGTTACCCCTCTCGTAATACACCGTTGATATTGGATAGCCACCCGCTACCCAACATCCAAAATACACCGAGTACCCATGAGCAGATAACCACCCGTTACCTCACATGCAGTACTAAGGCAGACAGACTAGAGCTCTAACTGTATCGTAACTTTCGCCCGGCCAAAGGCTAGGTTCCGACTTGCCAAACACGCACAATAATCTCACATCATATTGTGCCAAAAATCAGGTCCGAAGACAATTCACATTTTAACAATCTCAATGTTAAAAATCACGTACAATAATCCCACATCATATTGTACCACACATCACGTCCGAAGACAAATCACAATTTTTTTTTAACATTCTCCGTGATAAAATCATGTACAATAATCACTCATCATATTGTACGTTTTAAAACTTTCACGATATCACCACAATAAAAATCATAACAGTATATTATATAGCAAACTATATATATTCGTATTTATTACCATTTATACAATATATACATAGTCCACTATATCCTATACATGTCATATTTCATAAACACCTGAAGAATTACGTACAATATTCTCACATACTCATGCTCAATTTTCCGTCACCGAAATGACTATTTTTAATGCATTAATAACAGTACGTAATTTAATGAACTATATATATATTATGTACCTATTACCATTATACTATATATATGTAGTCCACTAAATTATATACATGTTATAATTCATTTGATACACACACATGCCAAATGTTGAATCACCACAAGGGTAGATTCGTAAATTCAGTGAGATTTTACTCACCTTATTGACTTGAGCGTAATTCCTCAATTTCCGATAATAATCCCTTTCCTCGATTTAGCGATCACCTTAAAAAGATAAAACAAGAATTTAGAATCGTTTCGTAAACCTTTAAATGCCAAAACAGTAATATACGGTACTGTTCAGCAATTTTGGTTATACGAAGTTACTGTTCACTGTTCACTATTCACGGTTACTGTACAATACTCCAATAATACGTATTTCTGTACGTATAAATATTTAATACGTATTTCTGTACGTATAAATATTTAATACGTATTTCTGTACGTATAAATATTAAATACGTATTTCTGTACGTATAAATATTAAATACGTATTTTCTGTACGTATAAATATTAATACGTATTTCTATACGTATAAATATTAATACGTATTTCTGTACGTATAAATATTAATACGTATTTCTGTACGTATAAATATTAATACGTATTTCTGTACGTATACGTACGATTTAATGTAAATACAAATTCAGTAAATAAAATTTACTAAATTACCCTTTTTACAATTTACTTTTTACATTTACTGAAAGTAAATTATAATTACATTTACCGTAGGTAAAACTTAATTACATTTACCGCAGTAAATAAAAATTACATTTACGTTTACCGTACACAGTAAATTACCAAAATACCCCTTCATTCAAAACTAATTACACCGCCTCGTATGGCGGCGCGTGTGGCACACGCGCCACCTCCGGCCGGCAGCGCGTGGGGCCCACGCGCCGAGCCCAAAACCGGCGCGTGTGGCGCCACCACCACCCCAAAACCGTCCTCCTTCCTCCCCTCTTCCTCCCTCCGCTCCTAAGCAGCCCTTACACCACCCCACGCCTCCCCACGCGCCGCCTCTAGGCGGCGGTATCTCCTCTCCTCTTCCTCCTCCAATCCCCCACCAAAACACCACAAATCGATCCACAATTACAACAACAACATCACAATGACCAATCCTAGCTAAACCTCACCTTGATTCGAACCTTTGGATTGTCAAATCGACGTTGATGAGCTTGAGGTGCCGGCGGCCTTGCAGTTGAGAAGCGGCGGTGCTTGTCGCGGTTCCCAATAGCCGATTGTGTCACCGGAGGCACTAGGGGTGAGGAGAGATGATGGTGATGCAGCTCAAGTCTTGGTCTCACCGGTGGAGTGTTTTGGGCGACTGTGAATCGCGCGGTTTCGGTGAGAGGGAGAGGATGAGGTGACAGTGAGAGGGAGATGGAAAAGAGCGATCGGTGAGGGGGAGAGGGGGAGCGATCGGTGAGGGGGAGAGGGGGAGCGATCGGTGAGGGCGAGAGGGATCCGAGTGAGGGAGAGAGAGAGAAGGTCGGGAGAGTGAGAGAGAAGAGAGAAAGGGAGAGCGGCGGAATGAGAGAGAAGGGAGAGAAAGGGTTTCTGATTATGGAAACCCTAATCCCATAATTATCTATTTATACTAGTTTCCAAATCGGAAACTAACTTCCGACGTTAATAACTTTTACTTCCGACGTCCGATTCGAACGCGTCACATATACACGAACTCGTATCGACGAGCTCTACAACTTCCGTGAAGAAAGTTTTCACAACCGAGCGACGAAATGAAAGTTGATAAATTCGTTCGGAAACGTAACGTTTTCTTATTAAACGTTCTCGGAACGCTTCCGTTTCCGTTTCGTAACGATTGCTAACAACTCAAATTCGATTTAAAAACAAACTTCACAACTCAATAGAATTTAATTAAATTCAAATATTGTTTGAAAACGTGGGTTATTACAATTTGTGAGGTTGTTGTGAGGATTATACAATTCCATTTGTTATATGTTGAATTATCATTTGGGTTTGTAATAATCGGCTTGACTGAGTTATATTTTAAACTCAGATGTGATCCGCTGCGACATTAAAATGATTTCGATTTCATTGAGATTATTTTTGTGTTTAACGATTCTAAGATTTTGAGTTTTGAAGCTCGAAATTTTAGGGTCGTTACAGCTTAAGACAAGAAAATGACGATTTGACAAAGGAAATTGAGCAACTTCGTGTTGATCGAAGTTCTGATGTTGAAGAATTAGTTTACCTCAAGTGGATAAATGCTTGCTTACGTTATGAGTTGCGGAATTATCAGCCTCCAACTGGTAAAACTGTGGCAAGGGACTTGAGTAAATCACTAAGCCATGAATCTGAAGAAAAAGCCAAGCAGCTAATACTTGAATATGCAAACACTGAAGGGACAGGGGATAAGGGCAGTCATATTGATTTCGAATCTGATAGATGGACATCCCCTACTTCCCTTCTTACTGACTCGGGAGAGTATGATGACTTTTCCGCTGATAATTCATCTGCTACAAAAACCCATACCTCGAGTAAGCATAAGTTGTTCAACAAGCTTAGGAGGATTATACGAGGTAAAGACACCCACAATGATCACAACCTTTCAGAAGATAACTATTCTGCATATGGCAGTTCAAGTAAATCAGTGGCTGCTTATGGTGGAAATGAGGGTCAGGGCAACATATTCTCATCTCATAATTCTTCTCGTGCTTCATTAGATCTTCCCAGATGGAAGAGTCCAAAGGAACATGATTCTAAGGATACACACAGTGTTCATAGACATAGTGATGTGGGAGTCTTCCCAGGGTACAAGAGATTTATCCTAGATGGGGAAGTTTCTAGTGATTCCCCTCCAAAAGATCGATCTGATCATGACTCGGACTCTGCAGAAAAATCTGAGTTGGCGAAATATGCAGAAGTTTTGAAGACCTCTCGCACTGGTACACCAGCTCTCAAACTCAATGTACATAGAAAATCATCATCAGCATCTTAGTTTGGTTGGATTTATAGTAACACATTATCTGCTCACTGCATCATCTGTTTATATACACCAGTGAGTGTTATAGCTGAGAAATTAACACATACAGCATACTGTAATTTCAATAGAAGCTAGTTAGAAACTAATTTACCGACACGTATAAAACTCTTAAAGGGTCATTGTGTATATAATTATATCACACCAGAGTTGGCTTTTGATCGTCATAGATGAAGTTGAAGAATATTTCATACACTACTATTTGCAATTATCATTTTTCTGTTGTCTGCCTGATTTTAATTTAAGAACTGTTGAAAACGTTTGGTCCTTCTAATTGTACTCCCAACTGTAATGGCAATGAATAATGCATCAAGAACCATAGGGGCTCCCCAATTTGATTTCACATCAAGACATCGTTGTTCTTGATGAATTTTTTACATATACGGTTTCTGCTGCAGCAACCATGTGATTGGACTCTCTTGGCCAAAAACAAGAGAATGTCACCATGCCTTTGTACATTTACCCTCCTTTTTCTACATAGAAGCATCAGCATTTTACTCGAATATTCTAGTTTAGAGGCTTTAGAGTTGAGGAACCAGGATAGGCCACCATGCAAGGGAGCAAAAATGGGTAGACGAGTTCATGCAAACGATGTCGTTTACACTCTGTGACCCTAAATCCACAAAGGTGAGAGAAATGCACCATTTACATCCCCACTGATTGGTTGAGCTTGTTTTGAACTTATGTCAGTTATGTGTGCGGACTAACAGGGTCAACTAACCATCTGAATTCGCCTTCCTTATCCTTCACAATTTGATCAAGGATGTTGTTCGAGAAGCTCTTTCGTGTATGAGAGGGTTTCAGTTCTCTTGGCCAAAGGTTGAAAATAAAAACTTCCAAGATAAGCTACTGTAAAAATAGAACCACTAAACAACAACTTTCTTACATTAATAAATTAATACAAATTACACAAACCTTGTCTCAAATGAAAATAAAATTTACTAGCCACATTATTCTGAAGCTTTTAAGTTTTGAGTTTTAACCGCTATCGCGGTAAGCATAGTAGAACCTAAACGAAAGAATAGCAGTTTTTTTTTGACATGTTGTAGAGTTCTATAGGAACATGCATTTATCTTCCCTCATGTAATGAGGGCGATACCTTGGACAATCAGTGCATCAGCAAGAACTTGATTAGCAGCTTCAGATGGATGAACACTGTCCCAGAACACGTACTGAGTCGCATTAGCACAAGTACCTATAGACTTTTGATTGCACAGCAATGATGTTGTCTCTACAATCCCAGTTCCACAGCAACCCCTCCTTGCTTCCGCAAAGCCTACAACATTATGCAAAAGACGATTGTTATCATTCTAGGTTTATAGATGGTGCGTGCTTTAAAGAGTCAATATATAAGTTCTGGTTTGCTAGGCTATTGGAGTTGAGAGTTAGTTCAGTACCATAGTTTGATGGAGACTTAACAACATCGTATAGAGGCTTATATATGTCGAAGACGACAACTGTAAGACCAGGAAGTTTCTTTTGTAGACTATTAGCTGCGTTAATTATCTTCTTGTTGAATGCTTGTGCATCAGTGTTGAGTCTGGCGACGCAGCCTGGCTGGTTGTATCCAAATAAGGTCACTGCAGCTGGAAGGCAACCCAATGGAGGCAGTGAGGTCACACCTATTTTCCTTGCTCCCAAACCATACACATCCTGGAATTTAAGCAAAAAACAAATCCTTTAAGAATTTGATTTGTACTAATTTAATCAAGCTTTATTTTTGGGACAATCACATATCATTATACTAAGATTCAGAGAAGCTGAAATTTGAGAACGTACTGTAATGAATTTTCTGAAAGAAGCAACGAGGGTGTCACCATATTGGTCAGGAGTATAGAATTTGTTAACAAAAGGATTGACATAGTAGTTCTGAACAAAGTCACTACTTCCAGCACTCAATAAGTATAGTCCACCCTTGATAATTGTTGCTGCTTTATTACTACCCGCAACCTTGTTTAGCTTACCCTGGTATTCCTTGAAGTATTGTAACTGTTGGGGCAAAGAGATTGCATGCTGCCAGAACGAATTCAATTGTATGAAACATATGAGTTAATCCACAGTAAAATGTAATCACTGTAACAAAGTAAAAAAGATGAAGAATTTACATTCAAGTATGCTGCTTTTTCATCATAACCTGACGCAGCAGAAGCAAAGTTGGCTCCAATCAGGAGGTTCTTCCCTGATGCCTGGGGGCTAAGATATGCAGCTGGATAACTTGTGAAACCCAGAGTATCAGCTGCAAAAATAATTTTTTTATTATGTATTAATAATTTATGACTATAATTTTCACCACCCATTCAAAAAACTCCTAACTTCTAGTTTTTATCCTGAAGGTTAAAAGTTTAATGCTTAAGACATTTTTAACCACAGACCAGTTCAATGATAACTGGGAACTATGAATTAGCGTCTTAGCTGCAATATTAGGTGATCAATTAATGTTACGTCCAGAATTGACCCCTCTGGCTTTATCAGTTACTGGCTGCAAGCTCAGTTCTAACTTTTAAGGATCCCATTTACCTAAGAAAATTCTGTTTTGGATTTGAGAAGATAAAAATGGTAAGATATCAATCTGCTTTCATTTGTCTGTATTTTTTTTTTTTAATGTTGAGAGACAGAGAGAAATGTTCCTCCAGTATACTGCAAAACAGTTTGAGTAACATATAAACAATCTGAATAATGTTATGTACTTGGAACTGGTATATGCAGCCAAACAAACATTCACTGACATGCAGTTCTGTAACTAAATACCCTTTGCAGTATATCAAGAAAATAGAAACCATTTTGTTGGATTGACAGAATCACTTTCCTTAAAAGGACTATTGAACAATAATGTAAGAGTCAGAAAAGGTTCAATTCTGAACAGGGTTCTACTTACCAGTGATATCAGTGGCCAGTTTTCCATTGCAAAACCTCCCAGTAGCTTTATGGTTTACAAAGTCTCTTCCATAAGGAGGGTAGTTAGCCTTGAAAATTGTTGGGAGGTAGTCATTGTTTCCCACATCCACTGCAGAATCACCAAATGTGAAGATGGCTGGAACAAGAGTGGTTGATTCTTGTGCATTGCCACCAACAATTACAACTGCAAATACAAAAACTAGAACCAAAGCTGCTCTCATGGTTTGGCTCCCCATCTTCTAAAACTGGTTTGAGGCTTTGTGATTAGAATTGGACCTTATAAAGGGCACTGAAAATGACCCTATTTCAACTTTCACTTAAAGGGTGGAACCTGCCAAGCTGGTGTTTGTTTAGCCTTAAATGAGAGTTAACTTTGTTTTTACCAAGACTAAAACTACATTAACCAAGATTGGTTGGTAATGAACATGCATAAAATATCACACATGCCCTCAATCTCAATCAATGTACATGACAAATCGTTGAAAATGAAGGATGATAAGGTAAAAATGAATCCCTCAGGTCTACCTCTCCTACCTTTTTGCTCGTTTTCACTAATTCTTTTGAATCACATTATGTGTGATGATCAATATAACCCCCCCCCCTCCTACATATGTTTCCAGACAGAACAGAGTTGCAGTGAGTTTATTAAATATCGGTGGCTTCTGGTAGTTGAGAGGATAGCAGATAGTGGCATTATGACTTGAAGACATGTCAATGTGCATGTGAGGGAGTTAATTGGGTGGTTATGAAAACCAGTTGACTGAGAATCACCGGAAGGATAGAATGGCATGGCAACTTGATCGGTGGCCTAATTTGCAGAAAGTTTATTGCTATAACATAATGCGCCTACGTACATCAGCTTTTGATCGAACACATTGCATGCTCATCAACCAAGGGACACCAAATGCATATAGGGTTCAGTCCTAAAAGACACATTGTCACATTGGATATCATAGTTCGATCTTAGCTTAATTTGTCTTCTTAGCCCTTGTTTTGGTTGTATGATTCTCCATTACTATGTCTCTTTTCTGATCGGAATCATACGGTGCCCTCGAAGACTGTGGGTCAAGGACAAGAGACTAATCTTTTTCGTGACATTATGTCAGGACACTTCCTCGTGGCTACCAAGAATTTTGAGTGAGATTTAACTCCAATTAATTAGCATCGGCGGGATTCAAACCTAGATATAATGTTTGATAACTCTTGATTCTTGAAATACGTCGCAAATTACGTAATAAACGGTCCAAAAAAGAAGAAGAAAAAGTTTGCTCCGAAGTAGGGCATTCGAGATTTGTTTCAACTATTATTTTCCTTCTTGAGGCCAGCTTTGTTTCACAAAAGATAAGATCTTATCAAATAAGCTAGGGACAGCAAATGCATATGGGGTTCAACCTTAGAGACATGAGCACATTGGAATGATAATTTGGATCTCAACTGTGTAAATGTACTTCGTTATAAGTGGAACTGTACGTGTTGTTACTTGTTAGGATATTTAAGATAGGAGAATCCCTTGGAATTTGGGGTCCTTGGCCCTTAGCAGAGGTCATGATCTTCAATAAATCAAGTATCAGAATGGATTAATATGGGTAGCTGTTTTATATAGTTGCCAACACAAATAGGTACCTGTTGCTATCAAACTTTGCCAGCTTTGTGTTTCTTAGTGCGCGTTTGGGGAAGCTTATAAGCTCCTTAGCTTATAAGATGAGGAGAATACCCGTTTGGTAAAAGCATAAAGAACTTACTTATCTTAAAAGCCTAAGTCATTTATGAGGAATAAGCAAAAGTGAGTGACTCCTTCCTTATGATTATAAGTCACCGCGTTTTCATTTCGGGAATTAAGTGAACTTCAAAAATGACATTGGGTACCCTTGACTATAGCTGAAAATTACTAACTTACCAATATAAAAGCTCAGATGAACAGAAAACTTACCTGCAGAGCGCCTCCATTTCTCTTTTATTTCGTGGTAGTCTCCTGGTGTGCCTCCATTTTTCAGTTCTCCTTTCCATCTTTGAGGTTTGCAGCTGCTCAAGAGGTAAACAACTTATTTCTCCCCCTTGTTCCTCATTTCTTCTCTTTTTGTTTCTGGGTTTTGATTAGTGATTGAAATTATATATGTGTGAGATCTAGTGTTTCTGTCTTTGAAATTGAATTTCTTTACAAGTGTACTACTCTATTGTATATCATTCTTGAAAATGATACAAAATAATTCCATCAGATGTACTCTATAATATAGTCAAGAAGTTTGTAATTGTAATGGTGATTGTATATAGATTCATATCTACTCTAATTGATTCCTCTACTTGTCCTCTTTTTTTTAGGCATCATAGAATTCTAGGTTATAGGATCATCATCAGCAAGTTTAATCCTCTTACATTTCAGCTTGTACAGTTGAACATATAAACATGGCAACACACACACACACAAATAAGAAATGAGAGCTAACTTTTCACCAATTTGGAGAGGAACCAGCTGCTCTATAATATACTATTAATAAATTGTTATTCTGCTGTGGAATTTGGTTTGTACTACTTCCAATAGTGAATAGAGAGAGAAAGAGAGAGAGAGAGAGAGAGTAGAAACAATGTAAACATTGGCATTACAGTTTGTTGTGTTCAACTAGAAGATTACCAGAAATTGTATGTTTAGTTTGTTTAGAGCAACTCTAATAGAGAGGTCAAATTTTGTTGTTACTAAAGTTTACTAGAGGTAGTAAACTTCTACTGGGGGTATTAAACTTGAAAAACAGTATTTCTAAAGGCCATAACACACCTTAAAACGGAGAAAAATCAACTTAGATGCAAAAAAATAAAGTTTACTGGGGTTAGTAAAAATTTTACTAAAGTTTACTAGAGGTAGTAAACTTCTACTGGGGGTATTAAACTTGAAAAACAGTATTTCTAAAGGCCATAACACACCTTAAAATGGAGAAAATCAACTTAGATGCAAAAAAAATAAAGTTTACTGGGGTTAGTAAAAATTTTACTAAAGTTTACTAGAGGTAGTAAACTTCTACTGGGGGTATTAAACTTGAAAAACAGTATTTCTAAAGGCCATAACACACCTTAAAACGGAGAAAAATCAACTTAGATGCAAAAAAATAAAGTTTACTGGGGTTAGTAAAAATTTTACTAAAGTTTACTAGAGGTAGTAAACTTCTACTGGGGGTATTAAACTTGAAAAACAGTATTTCTAAAGGCCATAACACACCTTAAAATAGAGAAAATCAACTTAGATGCAAAAAAAAATAAAGTTTACTGGGGTTAGTAAAAATTTTACTAAAGTTTACTAGAGGTAGTAAACTTCTACTGGGGGTATTAAACTTGAAAAACAGTATTTCTAAAGGCCATAACACACCTTAAAATAGAGAAAATCAACTTAGATGCAAAAAAAAATAAAGTTTACTGGGGTTAGTAAAAATTTTACTAAAGTTTACTAGAGGTAGTAAACTTCTACTGGGGGTATTAAACTTGAAAAACAGTATTTCTAAATGCCATAACACACCTTAAAATGGAGAAAATCAACTTAGATGCAAAAAAATAAAGTTTACTGGGGTTAGTAAAATTTTTACTAAAGTTTACTAGAGGTAGTAAACTTCTACTGGGGGTATTAAACTTGAAAAACAGTATTTCTAAAGGCCATAACACACCTTAAAATAGAGAAAATCAACTTAGATGCAAAATAAAATAAAGTTTACTGGGGTTGGTAAAAATTTTACTAAAGTTTACTAGAGGTAGTAAACTTCTACTGGGGGTATTAAACTTGAAAAACAGTATTTCTAAATGCCATAACACACCTTAAAACGGAGAAAAATCAACTTAGATGCAAAAAAATAAAGTTTACTGGGGTTAGTAAAATTTTTACTAAAGTTTACTAGAGGTAGTAAACTTCTACTGGGGGTATTAAACTTGAAAAACAGTATTTCTAAAGGCCATAACACACCTTAAAATGGAGAAAAATCAACTTAGATGCAAAAAAATAAAGTTTACTGGGGTTAGTAAAAAATTTACTAAAGTTTACTAGAGGTGGTAAACTTCTACTGGGGGTATTAAACTTGAAAAACAGTATCTCTAAAGGCCATAACACACCTTAAAACGGAGAAAAATCAACTTAGATGCAAAAAATTAAAGTTTACTAGGGGTAGTAATCAGCTCCATGGTCCACTTAATTACTAGAGTTTTGGCTGTTTCATAATATAAGAACACTAATATAGATCATCATAGTTCATATGTGCTATGCATATTTGTGTACTATATAAGAACAACTAACGTACTGGACCAAAATGAAGAACACTAAGATACTTGAACATCAACCATGTACAAATTAGATATATACATGTACAAATTTATATATGTTTGTATGTTTCATGTTAATTTATGTCAATCCTCATGTGTTATATAGATGGGATCAGCCGTATGGAATCCGGTATTAGTAGACCTACTTTGTGACTTAGTTATCAAGGAGGTGGAGGCTAATAATCAACCAAATAGTCATTTGAGCAAAGAAGTGAAGATTGTTATTGCAACCATGACTCTTCATAATTATATAAGAAGACATGCAAATCGTGATGCCCATTTTGTTCGTTGGGCAGAAATGGTGGTTGACATACCAAATGATGAGGTAGAGATGGATCATGATGGAGGGGAAAATGAGCATGGTCATGATGCACGGGAAATTGAAGCAATAAGAAATGAAATCACTCAAAGTTTGATGAGTGCGCGTATAATATGAAATTATTTGATGCAAATGAAATATATATATATTGTTATTTGGTTTTGTAATTTAGTTGAATGTGTTAAGATATTTTTAATATTATTTGTGTCAATGACAAATGTGTTTTGTTATTAAGTATAAGAAAACATAGAACATTTATTAATTTTACTTGAAGTCAATGAGAAAGTAAAAATTAAAATACTAATGTAAAAGGGTAGTGATAGATAAAAAAAGAAGTTAAAAATTCATATTGTATTTGCAAAGAATCAAGAAAGAAAATATACTCTTGGAAAATAAAAAAAATATTTTAAATTATTTGGTGTCCAAAATTGTCATTATACAAATACAAAGCATAAGCCAGTTTAAGTTTGCCAAACACTCTGCACAACTTATGCCACTAAAAGTCACTTAAAAAAGCCAGTTTACCAAACAGTCAGCTACTTAACTTATCAGAAACTTATTCTCAGAAATAAGTATAAGTTAACTTATCTTATAAGTCACAGCTGCGCCAAACACACCCTTACTTTCTTTGCTTTAGTTGGAAAACTGTAGCTTGCTAGCACGCGTTATCTGCATGCTTTGGGGCCTTTGTGAATTCAATGAGAGTCTCAGAACCTTTTCTCATCAGAAGAAACTGGTCCAGTGAATCAGTGATGAGTAGAAAAGATGAGCCCAACTAATTTCAAACCTGTTTATATGCTTCTGCTACACAATGTGTCACTACACGTGTGAAATGCAACAAAGTCGACTCATGTTCTTCACACTCCCACTTTCGAAAGAGGAACTTCATCAAATGGTGCTGGATTTCACTGATTCACTCTTTGATTTTTCTTCTTCTTTGTATGGTGGGGTGGTTGAAAGTGAATCAGACTTGAGCATTTGTTAGTACAAGGGTGGTCTCATGTGATCTTTGAGATCAGTCTCATGTGATCTCTGAGACTAATTCTTTAGTACTTGCTAATGCTTCTAAGCAGGTAGTCATTGTGTAAAACTAAATTGGACATTTTCATATAACTCAATAGAGTCTATAACGACGTATCATGCACTTGCAGACTAAGCAATGATAAATTTAACGAATTTAATACTATATACCTAATTCCTTCTTGTATCAAAATGATTAAGGTAGGGAATTAAAAATGATCGAATTGGTGGTCAAACCAATATCTAATACTGTAGCTTTCATCGTCCATATATGACTCATAATTCAATTCATCTTGAGCTATCTTGTGAAGTCCGTAAAAATTAGGTGACATGTACTGTCAAATTTCTAATTTTGTATGTAAAGATCTTTTGTTTACATATATCATTCTCCAATTAATTCTCTATCATAATACCACGACGTTGAACGATCTTTTTTTAATCCATACAAGACTCCTCTTATCAATTAATGTTCCAAATGTTCGATATATTGATTATATTTTCAAAATACATCCAAATTGAAGTGTCAATTCACCCCCTCACTTTGTAATTGGATCAATCTACCACCTAAATTTGGTAAAATTGCCATAATGCACTCTTATGTTAAGTTTAACATTTTCATCCTCCTATTTGATTCACATGTCATGTATGTGAGGGCTAGTATTGTCATTCTATATTTGTTTTTGTAAAGAATAATACAGAAAACCATGCAATGACATAACCTTCACTGATGGATCAGAAATATGAACCAAATTTATCAAGTCTTTGCACATGCACGAAAAGGTGCACTAGATGACGAGAAATAGTTGCAATCTACAGAAAATTAATATTACACAGAGATCTAAGCATTGCAAGTTTGTAACAAGTGCTAACCTGCAGGGTTGAAATATCACATTCCAATACCCATTATTTTGCACACGATTGCTAACACAGCGCTATCTAACTGAGGGACGCAGCATAGTGATCGAATAGCCATTCTGAGACACAACCTCAAATTCATTCCCTAGTTCAGATTCATAGCTGTTCTGGTCTCTTTGGGACATTTGTTTTTTCAGACACTGCTTCAGTTCTCCAACAACTTTACTCATGTTTGGCCTCTTATTGGCCTCAGCAGAGACACATGCCATTGCTGTTTCCACTAGTTTCCAGGCAGAGTTAACATTGAAGATTCCATTTAACCTCGGATCCACAATAGCGTCAATGTCTCCTTTTGGAATGACTGATCCAACCCAGTCATTGATGACAATTCTCTCTCGTGTCCTGGAAACAGCAGGTCGACCTGTGATAATCTCTAGCAGCACAATCCCAAAGCTAAAGACGTCACTCTTCTCATTGAACCTGTTTAGTTGTTGGTACCTACAAGCATGCAACTCAAGTTTGGGTCACAAAAAATGCATGAAGAGAAGTTTCAGATCAATTCAAACAAAATATCTAAGAATTGATTTGTTGCAGGTCACATATTCATAGGAGAAGATTGAAATTCATTATGATAAAATGAATGATAGTAGAACCATATATAGTATGACATAGTACTTACTCCGGTGCTAGATAGCCAGGGGTTCCAGCAACACCTGTAACTATATGTGTCCCGTATTCTGCAGGGAAATTTCTAGAGAGACCGAAATCAGAGAGTTTTGCTTGGAAATTTTCTGATAGCAAGATGTTTGTTGTTTTGACATCCCTATGGATCATAGGAGGTTTACAACCATAGTGTAGATACTCCAGTCCTGCATTTCAAATATTCAATGAACAATTTTGACAGAAAGAAATTAGATGGTAGCTTAGACACGAGTTAAAATATTATTGCTAATTATTTTCTTACCTTGTGCAGCATCTGTTGCTATATGAAGTCTACCATCCCAAGTCAACACATTTGGACTTTTATCTACAGCCATAAAAACACATATTAGTCAAGCCTCCAGAGTCATTATGTTTGAGCAGAGTGTAGAATTTACTTAAAAAAAGTATATCTCTAGTGTAGCAAACTCAAAGCCCTGATAATTTAAAGGACTGATTAAGGTTTTTCTAGTGACTAATTTCGATATTGCAGATACCAAACCTGAAAGATATTCTTGTAAGTTTCCCCTAGCCATGTACTCATAGACGAGTCCTTTGTTCTTTTCGTCATCACAATATCCTACAAGGCTAGTCAAGTTTGTATGATGAACCCTCATAAGAAGATTAACCTATAATCACAAACAGAACATATTAGTTGACTATATGAATGAGAAAGAAAATAATGCATTTGCTTATTTTGATAACCTACCTCTGCATGAAATTGTTCAAGCCCTCGACTTGATGATGGCGAAAGCAGCTTAACAGCTACTTGAGTATTGTCATCAAGATAGCCATGATAGACAGTTCCAAATCCACCTTTTCCAAGAATCCTTTGTCTATTGTTAGTGACCTTGAGGATCTCTGGGTATGTGAACTGTCGTCGTGTTGGCTCAAGTTCCACTAACCCATTGGGGGACTGTGCCTCTATGACAGCTCCTAAGTTCATAATCATAAAAACTTGATGAGTACATATACTGTATACTTATATAAACATTATATAAACTATAAATATGAAGAAAATCTTGCACTACTGCTGCTTCTCATTGTTCTTGTAATTTCTTGGGTTCTTCTAAGTTTTACTGTACGAATGTCTCCAAGAACTCAAGTAGCACGTGTTTCATATTCAGGAATCTACAACTCCATCTCTTTTTTATTTTTTTCATATTTCAACAGAACACAATCTAAAATATAAGGGAAGTCTCACCATGCTGTCTTCTCCTCTTCAGACGCCAGAAGATTATTGCTACAATCAATAAGAGGACTGTAATTCCGATGACTGACCCTATTATGGGAATAACATAACCGGAGACTGCGGACTTCTTTTTTTTGCAAGAAACATTTTCAGATAGATTTGGATTGTTGCACAAACTGACATGAAAATGGTTGATAGCACAGGTAGTTAGAATTTGTAATTCCTAGGCACAAACAATGAACCAATTTCAACAGTAGTAGCAGATGTTCTGATGCTGAACCATCTATAATATTATTTTTTCATGAAATAAGATGTTTGAAAATAGAAATTACTAAAGAAAAACCAGATTTTCTTGATACGTCCTCAATTAAAGATCATATTCATAGAGTGAGTACAAATTGTTTGAATTAATAGGCCATAAGAATACATTAAAATTCTACGGTACAGGTTTTCAACGAAACAAACCTTAATGATAGTAAACCATTTTGCACTCTTTCTGTAAGTCCATTTGGAACTGAGCCTGTGAGCTTGTTGTTCTCCAAGTTTCTGCGTAAGGCCAAATTAAGCACTATATCAAGCTTCATAATGAAAGGGTGAAGTTTCGCCAATATGTATTTAACAGCACAACTTACAGGACATTTAAATTTGACATGTTAGAAAAAAAGTCCGGAATTGGTCCTGTTAAGTTGTTGTTAGATAAATTCCTGAAATCATAAGCAGCTCAATCAGATATCAACCAGCTAAATGGCATTCTGTGAAATCGAACTGCGACACTATACTATGCCTTATCAGTGATTTATATAACTCACTAACATTGATGACAATAAGACATACATATATTTGTACTTACAAAGTCTGTATCATCGTGAGAGCGGATATGGAACCATCTATTTCCCCTGTTAATCTACTCGATGACAAGTCCCTGCAGATTTTGCATGTATTACAGTTACAAACGCTATGTACTGAGACTATAAAATTTAACTAATCTTTTGGAAGACTCATAGACTTACAAGTAAATGATTCTCGGTGAATCATCTGGAGAATAGCTACACTTTAGTCCTTCCCATGAGTAATTCTTTGGCAAACACGGATCTCCTTGCCAATTCTTTTCAATTTTATATGCTACTTTGATGTTTGTGATTGCATTCACTAGTATTTTAAGAATCAAACAGAAACTGTATCAATCTAATGAAATATGTACGTACATAGATAGCAATGAATTTAATTTTGCATAAGGAAATATTTACTGACCATCATCTTGGTTTGTTTCTTGTTCTGAGAATTCTTTAACTGTATAAATCTCAACGGCATTAAGGATAGGTTGAAGGTCAGAGTTGCCGGCTCCTTTCTTGACTATAAAATTGTATGGTCCACTCATAGCCGTAGTGCTAAAAATAGAAGATGTCTCCAAGTAATCAGGAGCAAATGGCCCATAGAAGTGGTCTCCATTCCTAGTAATTTCAAGCTGTCTAGACTGATTGGCTGGGAGTTCTTCAACTTCTGCAAAGTGCATGTAAATATAAAATTCTGCATTTTTATCATCCTCAGGCTGCAGCCAGTAGAAACTCAAGTCATCAGTTGCAAGTTTCGGTATGGCAGCAGTACGCATAACAACAGATGCTGGTTCGTAACTATTGGGGTCAATGATTGATGAGGTTCTTAATTGTGCCCAGTCATCACGGCTATAACTGCGCCAGAATCGATCATACGTATCTTTAGGATACCTATTGAAAGATAAATAACTTCCATTAGTATCCATCTCCTACATGTAAATTGATCAACACTGGATCGATATATGTAAATATGTTATTACCTATATCCAGTTAGATTAGGCGCTAATTGACCAGTGTCAAATCGGTTGTAAAGTGCCAAGGACCCTGTCTGTGTTTGATAAGTTGAATATGGCACAGGCCTCAGTTCAATTGCTGATACAAATGGAACCCCGGAGCCTGTTTTCACCACACAAACATGCATATAGTTTCTCTTAGCTGGGACATAATGTATGAGCTCCTTGGTTTTGAGAGTGGTTGCATCGTCTAGACTGACCGACTCCCACAAATTAGGTCCAAGATGCAATTCAAATTCTGGCAATTTGTCTAATCCATCATAGTTTCCATAATAGAAACTGGCTCTGATCAAGTATCTGGTGCCACTTTTAACATTTATCTTGTAGCAGTTTCTGGTTCCTTGAGGAAAGCTCCTAAGAGTCCAGTAAGGCTGTTGGTAGTCGTTTCTGTTTTCAGGCAATACCAACTTTCTTTCACCAGTGTCTATGAAGGTTGCATCTGAAATGTAGTCAATGGTTGTTGTCTTTTCAGAATAGGTAGAATTCTCCGCGCGTCCGCAATCTATGATGATGAAGCCTGTCATAGACACATTGAGATGCACTTAAATATCATATACATATATTGCCTTAATTTCATTATAAGAATTTCTGAAATAACAGAGAAGTTAACTAACATACCTGTTTGATCCTGGGCATGAACTAAAACCATAAGTGCAAAACCAGCAAGCAGTGTAACTAGGAATTGTTTGAATCTCCCTGCCATTGTTGTACTTTGGTAGACAAGTCACATAGTGTTTTGTTTTCGAGTAATGTCCTTTTATATGAGTAATCCCTACATATTCCATTTCTTGACCCAGTGAAGCTAGAGGACTTTTGGCACATTACCTACCGATATGACGAGTGCGATGTACACTAATTAACTAATCATAATAGTTTAGTACCACAAGTAAACAGAATACCAATTCATACTCCACACAAAAAAAGAAGAAGCAAATTTACCGATAACTTTTATTTGATTATTTTCATACCCACCTACTTAGATAAATGACAGATGTCCTAGATTAACTATAGTATAACCATGATTATCTATATAAATTAATAAGAATAAATAATATATTTTTCAAATTTACATTTAACGAAATTTTAAAATTTATTTATTCTTATAACTTTTCGGGTTTAAAATTTAAGGGTTTTTAATCTTCATCATCGCAAACTCTAAAAATTCTACAACCCTCAGGGTGTGTTCGGTTATGTTTTGTAAAACTATTTTTATAAAATTGAATTACAAAATGAAAACAGATAATTAAACTACAAGGTTTTTTAAATCTTAGTATTTATTCGGTACTAAGTATTCTAAACTACATGTTAAGAACTCCGTTCTCTTTTTTTCATTTTGAAGGGCAAATATCATGTATCAGAATTCCCACTAATCATGAAAGATTACAATTTTGTTTGCACATATTGATTAGTATGGGTCCTTTGTTTTTTTGCAATAAGAAAAGAATATTGTACAGGAGATTGAACGAGAAGAACAAAATTCTGTACTTTGTTTATCAAATATCAACAACATGAAATTGCAAACTCAAGAAGATAATCCAATTGGATCTCTCAAACCTTAGTATATAATTCATCTTGTCAATAAGTGGATATAATTGTATTAAAGCAGAAAGTGAAGCTTCCAGCTAGCCTAGATTGTAATACCTCGAATTTTTGGATTCGAATTGTATGAATTCTTGGAATTTATTAATTTGGAAAATTGAATAAAATCGCATTTTTCGCTTTCCCGACGATGTCAAATGCAACGAAACTCTCATCGGAAATTTAAATTGGAAAAAACGTTACGTTTTGTGACTTGAGAGTTGACTTCTATTTTCGTCGTTCGTTTCCGAAAACTTCCTTCACAAAATTTGTAGAGCTCGTCGATACGAGATCATGGACATGTCACGCACCTTAATCGGATGTCGTATGTGGAAATTATCATCGACAAAAGTTGGTTTCCGATTTTGGAAAAAGTATAAAAGGGATTTTTAGGAAACTAGGGTTTCCAAAAAACAGAAACCCTTCCTCTCTCTCTCTCGACCCCGACCTCCTTCTCAAAAATTCCCTTTGGCGATCTCTCACGTCCGGCTACCGTGGCCCTCACCGCCGGCCCTAAAGGCACCGCACGGTCTACAACACCAATCCAGAGACTCGACACGCCACCTCGCGCTGCCGTGAAGCTCGAGCGACGATCCTAAGATCCTGCAAATTCCACCGCCGTCCAAGTTTCGTTGCCGGCGAGACCAGAGCACGGGGGCTAGCTCATCATCGCTGATCCTTACCACTGGAGCCATCTGCAAGCAAATTGGAGCCCAAATAGCACCGCCACCTCACCTCTCAATTCGACCGCCGTCAGCATTCGAGCTTCTCCGGCAACTTCCCGGCAGTTCTAGGGTTCATTATAGGTATGGAAATGTTTTAAATCGTTTGATGTACATGTTGTGTAAAAATTGTGGTCATTTGTGGAGTTTTAGAGGAGGAGGAGGGAGAGTTCGTGCCGCCACCTAGGGCGGCGTGTGTGCGCAATTGAAGGGGTGCAGAGGCGGCGTTAGATCGTGGAAGGGACGAGGAGATGAGAGGAGTGGGATTTGGGTGGCCGTGGGCAAGCCACGCGCTCGTTTCGAGATGGCGTGTGAGCACCATGCGCACCCACTGTGGGCGGCACGTGAACAATGATTCTGAACTGTAATTTTTTGTAAAAAGTAATTTTATGTACAGTAAATGGTAAAAGTAATTATATACAGTAAATATAAAAAAGTAAATTTATACAGTAAAAATGTAAAAGTAATTATGTACAGTAAACTGTAAAAGTGATTTATGAGCAGTAATTGTAAAAATAAATTTCTGAACAGTAATACGTGAACAATATTTATGTGAACAGTAATTACGTAAAAACCGTAATTTGCTGAACAGTAAACAGTAGTACTGATTTGGCATCTGAGGTTTTATGTAACGTTTCTAACCACTTTATTATACAACTAGGTGGTCGACAAAACAAGTGAAGGATTTTCTTTCGGTATTGTGGAAATTACGCTCAAGAAAATAAGGTAAGTAAATCTCTCTATGACGAATCTACCATTGGCGGTGATTCATATTTACGTTTTATTTAAAAGACCGAATTATGACATGTATATGATATAGTGGGTTGTGTATGTGTAAAAATGGTAAAGACGATACATATATATGAGTTGCTATATTGTATACTGTCACATTCTTATTTCCAAATGAGTTTATTTATGGCACCAATATTTATTTTATTTGAGCATGAGTCGCTTGGTTGTTGTACAATAACATGTGAGGATTGTATTGTACGTGATTTTAACTTTGAGTCATGTTAAAACGTTTTCTGTCTTCAGACGTGTTGGCAGTATCGGAACCAAGCCTTGGCCGAGTGACAGTTACGATTCAGTTAGAGCTCTAGTCTGTCTGCCGGTGTACTCTGCATGAGGGGTAACAGATGTGTTATTTGGGTCTCATGACTATCCATATTTTTATGATATTGGGTGACAGATAGGTTGTCCAGTGTCTGACGGCGTACTGCATGAGGGGTAACAGATGAGTACCTGAGTCTCATGAGTACCCGTATTATAAATGTAATTCGAGTAAACAAATGGGTTCCCCAATGTCTCATGAGCATTTATATTTTCAGATATTATTGGACATACAGATTGGCCGTCCTGTGACTTATGAGTGCATTTATAATTAAATGTTTTCAGTATTTTCTCTTGTATATTATGCGTGTTATACTGTCGATTTACTTATACGAGCTGCAAAGCTTACCGGGTTTGTGTTTACAATCCCGGTGCACCTATTCGATGGTGTAGGGGATAGTTCTGCAGGTGTGAATTAGCAGAATTGGAGGGCTACTATGAAGATTTTGAAGTTCATTATTTCTATTTGTGGTGAGGATTGAGAGGACTTTACATTTCCATTTGTTATAATGCTTGAATTATAAACTGCGACTGAGATGCACTATGAACATAGTTGCGATACGCTGTGATTATAAGATGATTTCGATATATTGAGATTGTTTTTTCGAAGATATCATAGCTTCGAGTTCGAGTTTATCACTTGAAATTTCGGGGCCGTGACACAAATCTTCCACACAGTAGCGGAACTATGAAGAGGCGAGAGAGGGTTGTGCCCCCATGGCAAGTAAAAAACATTCCTTTTAATTATGATATAATTATGTGTAATTATGGTTAAATTGTTATAATTATGGTATAATTGTGTATAATTAAAGCATAATTGTGTATAATAATAATAAAATTGTTTCAGGATGAAATAATTGTGTATTATTGAATGATATGGGGGCCTATATATAGGCATTACAAAACCACAATCCCGTAGGATTCGGAGTCCTAATCTATTACGGAGATGCTAATCTATCTCCTAACAGGAAACCTATTAGGCTAAGACACACATAAGGGTAGAATAGTAATTCTCCCGGAACACTCCCCCTTGTGTCGCATGCCTAGGTTGCATGGTGCACACATTGTTGCCTCGGTAAAAACCTTGTCAAGCAAAATAAAAACCTCTTGGGTAAAAACAAAAGCTTGATCGAAGGGAAAAAGAGCACAACGCACCGTCTACATTTGATAGCATCATGTGAGCTAGACTCCCCCTGAAGTCTACGAAACAACTCCCCCTGATTAGTGCCATAATCATGGAGTACAAAGAACAACGTATACAACGTTCATTACATGCTTCTCAAACGTAGTCTTGGGCTAATGATTAATCATTAATCTAGCCACACATCCTTAGATCATCCATGCTATACTTAGCCAAACTTAGATCTTAGGAAACAAGATTGCATAACAACTCAAAACAAGAGTTTGCAATGAAAATCAGATTCTCGGGTAGAATGACCTTCACTCACTTAAATGGCCATAACTTCTTCGTCAAAATAGGTATCAGCGAACCGTAAAATGTTCTGAAAAGTAGACACCCGTGTCTTTCCAGTGACATAAGGTTCACAACCTCATCCGATCGGAGCAGTTCACAATGCTCTGTCGAAGTTGACTGACTTGCAAATTTCTGGACAGGACTGTCCTACTTTGCTAAAACGGCCATAACTCACTCAATATAATAGCTATGAACGAATGGTTGATGTCCATGGAAAGTAGACACATAGGCCTTTCCAACGGTACCAATTTCACCATATTTCATCGAGCGAGCTGTCTTGTAGGTCTCGTTGAAGTTGACCTACGAAACTGGACAGATTCTGATTTGTCACATTTAATGTGTTTTTCGCGAATAGAATGGGGGAATGGACCAATGAAGGACTGATTTTGGTCCAAGACGGAACCGTACGCATCCTCTACGCTACCAGTGTCGACTGCTACACCAAGGCGTACGTTGATGTTGCTGGAGCTGTTGGCGGCGTTGGTGTGGATAGGATTTGTGTTGGTTCACTAAGTGTAGAACTAAACCCATGTCAAAGAAGCAATGCAAGTCCAATGACAATGCATTGGCGCATAGTTAATCACGTCATAATGAAAGTAATAGTGTCCCAACAACACTAGCATGTATGAATAGAGAATCAAGAATTAGCTTCATATGAACACATATGGGTATGAGTTCTTGCAACCGATTGTACTACGTTCTCTCGAACGTCGTAATCTGATTACATAAGCTCTCCGTGGTCTGGAGGCATTTAAAGTCCCTCGGGCACTCTCATATCTGCGTCAAGATCCCTTTATAGATATTCTATGACCACTATCATATGCTGCAAATCAGTTTTCATGGACACTACTACTGATCAAGTAGCGGAAAGCAATTATGTCCATAACGAGAGAATATAACTCATCGTAGTCAATACTAGGATAATGAGACAATCTTTGCGCCATAAGTCCTGCATATATCGCATGACTTCATCTTTCTCATTACACTTACGAACAATGACCAACATAACAAGTCAAGTTCAGCCTGTATTGATTCTTTTCACTTCGGTCAAGTTGCTCATCGTTGATGCTTTACAACGGAATAAGAGCATAAGCGAATACATCATCAATCATGGGAGATCAATACATTAAACACACGCGCGCGCTGTATATGATCAATTCGTGAGATTTTTATTCTTCTCTAACATCAACAAAAGGAGTCTGTAGCGTCCCACAGAAACTTAGTTGATACACATGTTTAGAGAATATCTCTTGATGATGGGCGAAATACTTGTGCCTACGCACTTCGCTTCTTTCTAGTTTTGATTCTAGAGAATAATGGTCTCCCCCTCATCTAGGCAGGAGCCAAGACCGAAGCTATGACCCTTACTAGTCCATCTTTGCGTTTGCCGCCCTTGTTTTGTGGTGCAATGCCACGGGCGCCGACAACACCATAGCGTACGATGGTGCCATCGCCGGCTTCCTTCCCACTGTCAGGGATGGTGCCAACGGTGCTAGGACCAGGTCATATGAAATTCTCTCATATTCTGAGAGTCCCAACCTTACCGGCACATCACAGCATTTATGTGCGATCTCGTCACTTTCGCAATATCGGTAAAGTCATTGAGCATCGAATCTTTGACTTTTTGGAGGTCGATAATGCGTTGCACATTTGCTCACTTTGAGTAGTGCGGGATCTTAATGAGACATAGTGCCACACCACGTCAATTCCTGGCGTTAAAACCAGAATGGGAGCATTCCATATCTCCCCCTAACGACTGGAAGTATGTCTCATCAAAGTGACCGTCTGCTAATATCGCAGGATAGAGATCAACGGTTTTAGATTGGAAATAGCGGACAAGTGTTGGTGATTCATAAATCATAACCAATCAGAATACTTAATCGTTTCAAGTAGACCCATTGAGATAACTACAATAGAGGCACATAAACAACTTTAACCAAATAGGCGTTAGTGAAAAGAACGTTGGGATCGTATCCAGTGACCATCTGGTACGCACTAAACACTTGGCAAGTTGTGGGTCTGAAACGAATAAGTGTCGCTGCATGCAACATCATTACATATCCCCATGCAAAAATCGGCAGGTTAGTACCCATAACCAAGTCCGAGCTGTGCTAGATCGTGCGGTGAATGAACATGAGGAATAATATGTTCAACGACGATCCTAGTAGATATGCAAAACGAAATCATCAAAGTCGTGGAGGTGAACTCTCCAATGGTATCCATTCAAATAGATTTGAGAGGATAGGAAGGGTGGTGAGCCCTTAGTATGATGATCATAGCTAAAAACTTTAGCGAATGCAGCGTTTCTTGTGGAAAGCAAAGTGACATGTGACCAACGCGTCGATGCTCTTAACCTATGCCATAAAAATACCGAAAAATGTCCGTATTCGGTTGGATAGGGTCCACTAATGTCACCTTAAATACTTTGTAAGAATTGAATATTCTCGGTTGGAGCCTTAGCAAATAAGGACTTCCTTGAAATCTAGCAAAAGAACAAGCTTTGCAAAATGAGCGATTGGCATCAGAGATTGTCATGGAGGCATTAGAAGACACGGGAGGCATCACAAGCTCCTGTGAAAGAGGGGATGCCGCCACCGACGGCCTTAATGCCATGGAGCCGCCGAAATAGGCAGGCTCGGCCTCACCGTGTGGAGCATGGGTGAGGTGGTCCTCCAATCGCTTCGTGAACATGAAAAATAGATGATAATGTGAATTTCAAAGAACTCGAATCATCATACCTTGTTCAAAATGACCAAAAAAACGATCATGTCAAAACCGAGAAGACAGTAAAACCGAACCCATGATTCAAAGAATCTTGAGTTACATAAAGCTACTGCTGCAGGCAAGCAAAACGATGTCTACAGGCTAACAAAGCTACTGTCGAAGCTTGAAAAAGATACTGTCAATGAAATCTGACAGATTTATTCCTCTCCATTCTTAACACAAATATCAAGATGAAAATCCATCATTGGCATGTATGACCTTTAAAACTTAGCAAGGCACGAAGATATACAACACAATCTCCGCACGAGATCCGTAAAACAACTACCTGCGCCGTAGGACAGTGTGGGTGGTTACGCAATTAGCAAGACACTCGATTTCACGGCGGGACATTCTCAAAATGAAGATTAAGAGAGTCAACGACGCGGTGAACTTCTCTACACAATACGCCGTAGGATATTGTAAGAGAGGGGATTGAAACAAATGGCAATCCCATCGAATGTATCACATGGCAATAGAACTACATTCTTCAACTCAAGAGTTGGAAAAACATGGTATTGGAGCAGTTGAATACCAAACAATTATGGTGGAAAACCTTCCATTTGGTGCGGGTGGTCACCAATA
This sequence comes from Argentina anserina, assembly GCF_933775445.1. NCBI lineage: Eukaryota > Viridiplantae > Streptophyta > Magnoliopsida > Rosales > Rosaceae > Argentina > Argentina anserina. The sequence continues at coordinate 25,394,806 of NC_065877.1, forward strand.
ATAATAAAATCATTTGAGCTATGAAACGACTTGGAGAAAACCGGAAAATTAACCGGAAAACCATGTCAAATTAACTCAAAACCGGGTGAAATTTGGACTGGGACTACATGACAGCAAGAACTGCTGAAATATGCGGAAAACATGACGAGAAACGACGGAAAAAAAACATCGGAAAAACTCGTCGGAAGCTGGCGGCACCGATCGCCGGAAATCCGGCCGGCGGTGGCCGGATTTGGCCGGTATGGAGGCCGTAACTTCAGGTCCGACAGGGAACGCCGTCCGGAACTGGATGGCGGTGCCGGAAACGCCGGCAAATGGCCGAAAGGCGGCGAATACGCCGGTAAAACGCCGGAAAACGTTCCGGAAACTCCGGAACAGTAACCGGAAAAAACGACGTCAATTTTGACGTTCCGAGGTCCGTTTTCCAAATTTCAAAGTCCAAAATCACAATGTAGTGCTATTGGGGTCCCATGTAACCCAAAAGCGGCCAATTAAAAACCACGTGAGTTGTAAACGTTGACCATGCATGCTAAGCCAAGGCAAATAAAATTCTCACAAGTCCAAGAAAGACGAGAAATTTTATAGAATATGCCAATATTTAATACAACACAAACAAGCTTCCAATTCCAATAGACGACTTAGGATAAAGTCGAGCAATAATCATGGCAATGCCAACGTCATACTTGAAAAATAGTAAGCAGAAGACATAGTCAAAATAGAGTGACTAATCAAAAGTCCGTAGCAACAAAATCTTGCATATCGGATTGGGCGGAGCCTTAGCCTGAGGCTCAAAAATGTTTGCTTACTTGAGAATGGAAGAATGTTACTTTTCCATCTCCAAAATTCCCTAAAGAAATAGATACAGGTGCCAAAAAGGGCATGCGTTTCTTGGATGTGGAGTATGCATCAAGGTCAACTCTGATAATACAACGTCATAGATGTTCATTAAATCACTTTAAGTGTGTCCCATAGAGTTCTTTATTTTTGGGATCTTTTGTCAGCAAATAGTGCTGCATCAGAGTAATGAATCAACTCAAATAAATGAGTACGTAGACCTTGGGATTATCGTTTATAGACATGAGTTTAAGAAAACTCAAACATTCAAATAACAGTCGCGATGGCGACGCATCCATAAGAAACGAGGGTTGTATAGGTTTCGAATAATCGAAATATTCAAGTATGTAACCGGAATTAGAAGGGTTGTGATGTATATGGTCACAAAATAATCGATGCATATCGGCGATTCTCATGATCGCACCCAAAACAGCGGTGCACTCAGGCGACCACACGAAATCGATATCTTCCTTTTTAAATAATAACGTGACTCCCCCAGGACCGTCACACGAAAAACGTCGACCAGGAGGGGAATCATATCCCTCTTTGGTCTCATCGGCATTATAAGAAAGGCCGGAAAAGAAGACATGAAAAAAAAAGCTAATAACGCCCGATAATTTATATATATATCTTCAAAAGCAGCAACTTTAAGAAAAACATACTTGTTGGTCTGCCAAATAGACCGCATATAAGTAAATTGCTCTGCAAATCGATCGTCATGCATGAAGTTGCTTGTTGAATTCCTTTTCGATCTTCGTCCGATGACATAAAAATCTTGGGAGGATACGATCGGAATCGTATGTAGATGGCAAAAGTATCGTCCATCTCGGCATGAATGTCATCACCATAGTACGACGAGTAATCACTTTTCCTATGCAAGCACGCGAAACAGAGTTAGAAAATGAAAACGTGCAAATAAATGATTTAATAAGCAATAGGAAAAGAAAAAGGAAAAAAGAGAAATAGTTTAAAGGCCCAAAAGGGTAGAGAAGACGGGAGTAGCTTCTCTTGAGCGAAGAGTTTGCTTGTGCAGTTCGCGTTCATTGCGTATATATGCGGGATGAGCAATTTTGAATCCTCTGATGCGGGGTTTGTCGGGGCAAAAAGATGTTTTTGCGGAGCGAATGCGGAGGATACCCTGCGGGGCTGCGGAGGCTGCGTGCAGGGGCAGCAGGGGGGTCGCAGGGTCTGCAGGGGGGGTCGCAGGGGCAGCGTGCAGGGGCAGCGCGCGGGGCTGCGGGGGCAGCGTGCAGGGGCTGCGCGCGGGGCTGCGGGGGCAGCACGCAAGGGCTGCGCGCGGGGCTGCGGGGGGGGGGGGGGGGCTGCGGTGCGGCGGCAGCGATGCGGCGGCTGCAGGAGGTGCGCCGGCGAGGAGATGCCGGAGCTTGGAATCGACGGCGGCCGGCGGAGGAGAGAGAGAGAGAAAAAAAAATAGGGCTCTAAAAGTTCAGGGTTTTTAGAGCAACGTGCTGATAACGTGTTTCAGGATGAAATAATTGTGTATTATTGAATGATATGGGGGCCTATATATAGGCATTACAAAACCACAATCCCGTAGGATTCGGAGTCCTAATCTATTACGGAGATGCTAATCTATCTCCTAACAGGAAACCTATTAGGCTAAGACACACATAAGGGTAGAATAGTAATTCTCCCGGAACAAAAATTATATTTTATATATGGTATAATTGTAAATTAATCAAATATTTAATTCAAAACTTGATATATTTTGGCCCCTCCGGATACTTGTTTCAAGATCCGCCATTTCTCCCACGATCATGCCATATTAAGGACATGGATTCTCTAAATTCATCATTCTTCTCATTCACTTCCTGATTCTCCAAGTTTCAATTGAATTGAAAAAGATGAGAAACATAGTCTCCCGGTAACTCATAAGCTGCACTCGTCAGTTAGAAAGGTTCTTACAATGTTCGTTCAATAGAGGATGAGAGAGAGAGAGAGAGAGAGAGAGAGAGAGAGAGAGAGGAGGTTTGTGGGATTGTTTTCACAAAACCGCCCAAACAACATGTTTGCAATATTTGTTCAGAATACCCAAGTTGAATCCTAGAATTTGTTTTTCCTTAATTTTTGATTCGGCTCCGCCGAACATAGATTACATAGTTTTTAAACTTGTAAAACAGAAAAATTGTATCACATAATGATACCCAACGGGTCATTAACCACTACTCTATCCTGGAACCCTAAACAATTTATATATAATATATTTGTTCTTACTGAATTTAAAGTAAAAATAAATTAGTAATTAATTTAAGAAATTTAAAAGTTAAGTCTAATATAATTAACCATGGTAAGTAAAAATGGCACATGACTTTAATATAAGTGAGTGGATAAATAAGAAGTGGTCGGCAAATTTGTTTCAAAATAAAATTAAAACAATTAGTCATACAATTTTTTTGGGATCTCCAGGAAACTGAATGTTGCAGTTTTTTCCAATTAGCTTAACATGGTGCGGTACCATGTTGTAGTGTTTTTCAAGATTTAAATATTATAACACCCGCAGCTCCAATTCATCTTTTGTTGTTCAGGCTTAACACATTCCCTATACAATGCACCTTCCCATGACTACCCAAAAGGAGAGAGCGTATTTGAGATATCAAATTATTCAAATAACACAGTAACCAATGATCCCAGATACAAATCTATGAAGCAATAGCACTAAATTGCATGACCACAACCAGGTGTTGTGCGTATAATAATTTGAAAGCATGGACAGTGGCGTAGCCAGAAAGTTTATTAAGGAGGGTCCAGTTTTATCTTGTTATTTGATTAAAGACAATAGTCTTTTTAAAAAAAGAAGAATAACACAACACACCAAAGAAATAACATAAAGCAAAGAGAAGTAAAAAAAAAAAAAGGAAAACACATCAAGATCGAGATCGAGCCGCACGAGGGAGGGAAGGAGGGAGGAAGAAGAAACCTGGGTTGGTGGGTAACGTTTTGAGAGAGAGAGAGAGAGAGAGAGAGAGAGAGAGAGAGAGAGAGAGAGAGAGAGAGAGAGAGAGAGAGAGAGAGAGAGAGAGAGAGAGAGAGAGAGAGAGAGAGAGAGAGAGAGAGAGAGGAGACAACGCCGTTTTGGGCGGTGGGCGGCGGAGAAAGGAAATGCAGCAGAGTTCTTGGTTGTGCAGTGGCGAAGCCAAAAAGTTTATTAAGAAGGGTCCAGTTTTATCTTATTATTTGATTATCTTTAATCGTCTTTTCAAAAAAAGAAGAAGACAATAGTAGAGTTTGTTTTACAAATTTAATCACATAATGTCCTACATATTAAACCAAATTCTAATGTGTATAGAATCACATTATATGTCACACAATCACACATGTCCACCAAAAATTACTTTTTATACTAAGATAGTTCGTAAGAAAACCCGTAAATTATGACAAGAGAGAGATTGGGAAAGAAATTTGGTGGGATTAGATGCGGAGAATACTCGTGCTAATATGGAGTTGGCATTATTTGATTGATGGTGTGAATTAGGAGGGTCAAAATAGTAAACTACATCGTCCCTCTCGTGTAATCAAGTGAAAGAACCATACATAGTTTGATCATTTCATAATTGTGAGCAGGGTCAATTGACCCCTATGAGCTCCATGTAGCGACGCCTATGAGCATGGACATATACATACTACCCAGCATTACCAAAAATAAATAAATAACTAAATATAGGGTTTGATATAATTCTGAATGTTCAACTGGTGGGAAAGAAGAACTCCAGTTGGAACATATATGCTTGACCTAGCTAATTAAGGAACAATTTTAAAGGACAAGGCAGTTGATTGAAAGGATATTTACCAGTATATTATCTCTGTTGTTGGTTGCGTCAATGTTATTGAAAGATCCATTATTTGTAAATTACCAATTGATTAAAGGTTTCTTCTTCGAATTTGTGACTAAATCCATCCTTAGTTGTTAATATACCCTGACTTACCAAAGATAATCAACAATTCGATCATCATCAACATCGATCTTATACTAATCTCCAGCCCTTGGCTCAACTTGGTTATTGGATAACATGAGCAGGGAGATATGATCTCTACAACTGAAAGCAATATTGTTGTGATAGGCTTATGCCTAGTCATAATCAGCGTAGCCATTATCACACTGAGGCTCAAAAGCAGCCCAACCCTGCAGTACGGGCATGAAGCCGGCTATGCCAGCTGTGCAGCAAGCTGACCCGCGGCTCAAACCAATAAATGAAGCTCCTGGTAACACCTCAATTGGACTAAGTTCCACATCGGAGGATGAGTGAATGATCTACCTCAACTCAACTATTAAAGCTCAAGCCCTTGACCTCTTAAGGTAAGCAATCCTGACTACTTACTGTTATTATGCAGAAATTACTATCCACCTGACTTAGGCATCAAAGAGTTGAAGACCACGCCGCCGTGGTCTCTACTCTAACGAGCTATGTTGTTTGTGACACGAAGAAGAGTAAGGAGCACGATATATTTTAGATTAGTGTAATGGAGTGAACTACACCGTCGTAGAACACTGCATTAACATTGACGCCGTTTGTGAGAATTCGTAACTAAAAGTTCCTGTGATACACATACAAAACCTGGCTGACGGTCACGTTGAGGACGTCACTGACCTTAGCTTAAACCACCCCCTGACCTCCCCAAATGAAGATATCATAATTCTCTCCTCCACACCCGAGACTGTTGCGAGCACTAGTGCAACACCCGACCTCGTTGCGGCTGCAAGGTTAGCAAGCATGACAAAAGACCTCTCCGAGAGTAAGAAGCGGGAGAAGGTCGAACACAAGAAAGCTGCCGCTTTACAGGCTAAACTTGACAAAATGAGAGCGCAGCTAGCAAAGGCCGAGCGCAGTCAAAGACATGAGGAGTTGCAGCGTGAGGGCAACGCGCAATCAAAAGGGAGAGAACAAGTTAATATGACTATTAGCCTAACCCCCTCCGAGTTTGAAAGGAAACGACCTCCATCCCCCAAGCGCATTCGAAACCACGAGGAAGAGAGTACGAGCGTAACTTCCCACTTAAGACTCCACACTGCTGGCAATAGCCCAAACCCCACATTGGCCCTAATACTACAGCGGCTGACTACAATAGAATAGAGGGATGCCAATCAATGTTGCCAACCAATATTCGCAGCAAGGCTAGGACCCTTTACCGCGCTCATCATGAACATTGTCCGCCCGCCACAATAAAAAATCCCAAAGATAACGCCGTACACGGGTGAGGGAGACCCGTTCCAGCACATTGACAACTTCAAGAAAGTCACTGCAAGTAGGGAGTTCAATGATGCAACACTTTTCCACCTATTCATTAAGACATTGGATAGTGACGCAATGAATTGGTTTTTCGAGCAGCTAGCGAACTACATGGACTCATTTGCGCAGCTGACCACTTCGTTCCTGAACAGGTTCATCCTCATGGCTGGCGCAACGCACACCATGGACGGCCTATTCCAAGTGAAGCAAGAAAGTAAAGAGACATTGGGCGCTTTTGTAATGAGATGGTAGACAACCGCATCCAAATGCCGCAACCTTAACAAAACGGTTGCTCTGGCTGCATTCAAGGAGGGATTGCGATCTGAGAATTCCTTATTCCCATCAACGTGGGCCCAAGGATGTGAGACACCACATATGATGAAATCATGATAGAGACGGTACGGTATGCTCAAGCAGAATATGTAACCTACGGGAAGAAGCGAACTACACCGTCGTAGTACACCGCCGTAATATAGCGTTTGATATAATTCTGAATGTTCAACTGGTAGGAAAGAACTCCAGTTGGAACATATATGCTTGACCTAGCTAATTAAGGGACAATTTTAAAGGACAAGGCAGTTGATTGAAAGGATCTTTACCAGTATATTATCTCTGTTGTTGGTTGCGTCAATGTTATTGAAAGATCCATTATTTGTAAATTACCAATTGATTAAAGGTTTCTTCTTCGAATTTGTGACTAAATCCATCCTTAGTTGTTACTATACCCTGACTTACCAAAGATAATCAACAATTCGATCATCATCAACATCGATCTTATACTAATCTCCAGCCCTTGGCTCAAGTTGCTTATTGGATAACATGAGCAGGGAGATATATGATCTCTACAACTGAAAGCAATATGATCCTAATATTTTTAAATATGTAAACGAGAGACAAAGTAGTTGCTGGTGAATTGTCTCAGAATGATTTTGTATAAGAAAGCTAACACAAAAACATCGTTGGACTTCGAATTAGAAGGACAATATCATTTCTAGGACAAATTTTGTTATTTACAGGGTAATGTATGCTTATATAATAATTTATAGCTGAGACTATGCGGACAGAACTCACAGAAGTGAAAGAGAGAGAAACGTCAGAGTACAGTTTTACTGAAAGATTGTGAAAAGACTGAAAACTATGAAGTAAAGCCTTTAATACTATTGTAAATTACCACACCTACATAATACCAATTATACCTCTAACATCCACCCTCAACATATGCTTGGAACAAGAAACACTTCTAATCTAGAGAAGCATCAAATGAAAACTCCACCTGGCAGAAGAAATGAGCTTCAAATATGCTACACATAATCTGGTTGTCGAACTCCATTAATTAGCTCATCATCATTGGAGTCGCTCTGAGCATAAACAGCTCTCTTGACCTTGGCAATTAGCACTTGTTGTAATACTCAGAATTTTCGGGTTTAAATTCGTTTATTTTTATACATTATTAAACTTGTAATTGTGTAGAAAACTAGAAATCACATATTTTTCTTTCTCGTCGATACCAGGTGAAACGAAACTGATCTCGGAAATTTTAATTGAAAAACGTTACGTTTTCTGTGACTCGAGAGTTGACTTTTATTTCATAGCTCGTCTCTTAAAACTTCCTTGACGGAAGTTGTAAAGCTTGTCGATACACGTTCTTAGACGTGTGGCGCACCTTAATCGGACGTCCTATGTAAAAGTTATTATTGACGGAATTTGGTTTCCGATTTTGGAAGTTTATAAAAAGATTTTTTTGGAAACTTTCCACAAAAATCAGAAATTTCCCGGGTTTCTCTCTCCTCTCCCCCGACTCTCTCTCTCACCAATGCCGATCCCTTCTCCGACGATCTCCCTCCTCTGGCCACCGTACACGACACCACCAGTGTCGTTGGGACCGCACGGCCGAGCCACGTCGATCTGTGGTATCGGCGAACCACCCCGCGTCGTGACGCAGCGCCACCGAGGGAGGGCAGTTGCTGCATCGACGAAATCGGCAACACCGGCGACGTTAAATCTCGGGGCCACGACGACGAGTCTTCCTCCTTCCTTCGAGGAACGATTCCATCTGCGGTGAGGCTCAAATCGAGCTCTAGCTACTATGATCTCCAAATCCCAATCCTGAATCTTACGACGGTGATTCCAACTGTTTCCGCCCGGCTTGGGATGAACTGAACGTATGGTTGTGTCTCTCTCCTTGTGATCTACGTTTTTCATGTTGGAAGTTTGTTGATTTGAGGAGTTTTGGCAGAGGTGGTGGTGGAGCGCGTGCCACGCGAACAGTAAAAGGCTTAAACATTAATTTCTTGAACAACAACCTTTCGAACAGTGTTTTCAGGAACAGTGATTTCGTGAATAGTTATTCATGCACAGTAATTGTGACACAGTGTTTTTAACGGTAATGAATCGTCGCCTGTGAATTTTACGTATCGTTTTCTAAGCACTTTATCATGCTATTAGGTGACCGACAAAACGAGTGAGTGAATTACTTTCAGTGTCGTGGAAGTTGCACGCAGGAAATAAGGTAAGTAGATCTCACTATGACGAGTCTACCCTTGGAGGTGACTCATATTACGATTTCTTAAAAAGATTGAACTATGACATGTATATAATATAGTGGGTTATGTATGTGTATAAAAATGGTAAATACGATAAATATATATGGGTTGTTATATTATATAATGTTATGTTTTTATTTCCAAATGAGTTTGTATTGTGGCAACTATATTTATATTGTTGAGCAAGCGTCGCTTGGTTTTAGTACAATAAATATGCGTTGATTGTTATATTGTACGTTGTTTTAACATGGAGTCTTGCTAAAACGTTTTTCTGGTCTTCAGACATTGTTGGCAGTAATCGGAACCAAGTGTAATACCCCGAATTTTCGAGTTTTGGTTCGTATAATTCTTGTAGGTTATTAAACTTGGAAATTGAATAAAATCGCTTTTTCATTTTTCTCGTCGATGTGAAACGAAACGAAACCGACTTCGGAAATTTAAATTGAAAAATGTTACATTTTATGTTACTCGAGAGTCGACTTTTATTCCATCCCTCGTCTCCAAAAATTTTCTTCATGGAAGTTTTAGAGCTTATCGATACGAGTTTGTGGACACATCATGCACTTTAATCGGACGTCGTATGTGAAAGTTATTATCGACGAAAGTTGGTTTCCGAATTTGAAAAATGTATAAACTGAATTTTTTGGAACCCTAATTTCCGAAAAAGGAAACAGCCTCTCCTCCCCCCCCCCCCCCCCCCCCCCCGCGCAGCTCTCTATCCCTCCTCCCGACCCTGACCCTCCTTCTCAAAAATCACCTCCGCCGATCTCTGACCTCCGGCCACCGTGGCCCTCACCCCCGGTCCCAAAGCCACCGCACGGGCTGCAGCGCCGACCCTAAGACGTGACACACCGCCTCTCGTCGCATTGAAGCTCGATCAACGACTTGAAACTTCTACAGATTCCGCCGCTGTCCAAGCTCCATCTAGGCCACACCAAAGCACGGGGCCAGCTTACCTTCGTCGATCCTCACCTCTGGTTCCACCTACAAGCGATTTGGGGCTCAAATCGCACCACACTTCGTCCTCCAAGAAATTTGGCATCTTGAGCTTCTTCGGTGACTTTCCAGCGGTTCTAGGGTCCGATTTAGGTACAGAAACATCTCTCTCCGTATGATCTACAATTTTGGTGTTGATTGTATTGTGTTTTGATGATGTTCGGAGGAGGAGTTAGCGCGCGTGGGAGGAATTGGGGTGGCGGAGAGACGGCATTGGGTAGTGGAAATGATCAGGTAAGTAGAGGAGTGAGTTTTGGTGGTCGTGCGCAAGCCACGCGCGGGATTTGTGGTGGCGCGTGAAAAATAATTTTCTAAACAATAAATTGTAAAAGTAATTTTCTGAACAGTGATTTGGTGAACAGTAATTACATGAAAAGTATTACATAAAAACAATGATTTGTTGAACAATATCAGTTCTACTGAATCGCCACCTGAGGTTTTACGTATCGTTTCTAAACGTTTTATCATGCTATTAGGTGACTGACAAAACGAGTGAGGGAATTGCTCTCGATGTCGTAGAAATTACAATCAGGCAATAAGGCGAGTAAATCTCACTATGCCGAGTCTACCGTTAGCGGTGACTGCTATTTACGTTTTCTTAAAAATATCGAATGATGACATGTATATAATATAGTGGGTTGTGTATGTGTATAAAATGGTAAATACGATACATATATATGAGTTGCTATATTATGTACTGTTACATTCTTATTTCCAAATGTGTTTGTACCTTGACAACTATATTTATATTTTTGAGCAAGAGTCGTTTGGTTGTAGTACAATAAACATGTGTTGATTGTTATATTGTACGCGGTTTTAACATTAAGTCTTGTTAAAACGTTTTTTGGTATTCGGACGTTGTTGGCAGTAATCGGAACCAAGTGTAATGTCCCGAATTTTCGGGTTTTGCTTCGTATCAGAGCTTTAGTCTGTATGCTGGTGTACTGCATGAGGGGTAACAGATGGGTAGCCTGGGTCTCATGAGTACCTATATTTTTGTGTGATATTGGATAACAGATGGGTTTCCCATTATCTGTCGGCGTACTGCATGAGGGGTAATAGATGAGTACCTGGGTCTCATGAGTACCCGTATTTAAATGTAAATTGGGTAAACAGACGAGTTGCCCAATGTTTCATGAGTACCTATATTTTCAGATGATTTTGGGCAACCAGATAGGCTGTCTAGTGTTTTACCAGTACATTTATGTTTAAATGTGATCAGTATTTTCTTTTGTATTCGATGTGTGTTATATTATTGGTTTACTTATATGAGCTGCAAAACTTACTGAGTTTGTGTTTACAATCCCGATGCACCTATTCAATGATGTATGAGATAGTTTTGCAGGTGTGGATTAGCAGAATTGAAGGGCTTCTCTGAAGATTGTCGAAGTTTATTTATTCTAATTGTGGTGAGGATTTGAGAAGATTTTACATTTCCATTTATTATAATACTTAAATTATAACCTGGTTATGTATTAATCAAGTTGACTAAGTCGTATTATGAACTCAGTTTTGATACGCTATTACTATACGATGATTTAAATATATTTGAGATTGGTTTAGAGTTTTCATGGCTTCGATTTCGAGTATTATCACTCGAAATTTCGGGGTTGTGACACCAAGCCTTGGCCGAGTGTCAGTTACGATCAGTTAGAGCTCTAATCTGTTTTCCGATGTACTGCATGATGTGTAACATATGGGTTGTCTGGGTCTCATGAGTACCCATGTTTTTGTGTGATATTGGGTAACAGATGGGTTGCCATGTATCTGTCAGCGTACTGCATGATGGGTAACAGATGGGTACTTGAGTCTCATGAGTACACATATTTTCTAATATTATTGGACAACCAGATGGGCCGTCCAGTGTCTCATGAGTACATTTATCTTTAAATGTTATCAGTTATTTTCTTTTGTATGCGATGTGTGTTATGCTGTTGGTTTACTCATACGAGCTGTAAAACTTACCGGGTTTGTGTTTACAATCCCGGTGCAACTATTCGCTTGTGTATGGGATAGTTCTGCAGGTGTAGATTAGCAGAATTAGAGGTCTTACTCTGAAGATTGTCAAAGTTTATTTTTTTCTATTTTCGGTGAGGATTGAGAGAATTTTACATTTCCATTGTTATAATACTTAAGTTATAAACTGGTTATATATTAATCAAGTCGACTGAGTCGTACTATGAACTCGGTTTCGATACACTGTTACTATAAGATGATTTTAATATATTTGAGATTGTTTTAGAGTTTTCATGGCTTCGATTTCGAGTTTTTATCATTCGAAATTTTGGAATTGTGACAGTCATACCGCCATTCAAGTGTCAAGGATCCCACTTTTGCTTCATAAGATTCATTATTCAAAGGCCTCAGCTCTATCCCTGCCATAAATGGAACCCCGGAACCAGTGTTGTCACAACCCCGAAATTTTAAGTGATAATCTCGAAATCGAAACCATGAAAAACTCTAAAACAATCTCAAATATATTGAAATCATCTTATAATCACAATGTATCGTAACTGAGTTCATTGTACGTCACAATCGATTTGATTATTACAAAACCAATTTATAATTCAAATATTATAACAAATAGGGATGTAAAATCCTCTCAATCCTCACCACAAATAGAAATAATGAACCTCGAAAATTTTCAGAGTAGCCCTCCAATAATGTTATTCCACCACGACCTCCAAACAAAACTCCACAAAACAACAAACATCCAACATGAAAAGTGAAGAGCATGAGGATGAGGTCACAACTATACCTTCAATTTGCCCTACGCCGGCCGAAAATCACCGGAATTGCTGCTGCAAGATCCCGGATTGGGATTTGAAGATCGGAGCAGTTGCAGCTAGATTCGAGCCTCACCGCGGGTGGAATTGTGTCGAGGAGGAGGAGGGAGGACTCGTAGTCATGATCCCGAGTTCCTGTGACTCTATCGACGTCGAGATCGACGGAGCCGACGCTGTGCTTCGTCGGTGCTACTGTAGTTCGGCCTAGGGTGCGTCGCCTCACCACCGATCAACCCGTCGTGGCTGTGCAATTCCAACGACACCAGCCACGACAAGAGAGAATTGGGGGGAGGAGAGAGAGAGGCTGCGGGGTAAGAGAGAGAGTTTCCTGTTTTGGAAACTAGGGTTTTCAAAAAATCTCTTTTTATACAATTTCTAAAATCGGAAACCAACTTCCATCCATAATAACTTCCACATAAGACGTCTGATTAAGGTGTGGGAGATGTCCACGAACTCGTATCGACGAGCTCTTCAACTTCCGTGAAGGACGTTTTCAGAGATAATCGACGAAATAAAAGTCAAGTCTCAAGTCACATAAACGAAATGTTTTTCGAATTTGAATTTCCGAAGTCGGTTTCGTTTCGTTTGACATCGACGAAAGAACGAAAATTGCGATTTTAATCAATTTTCAAGTGTAATAACTAACATGATTTTATACGAAGCCTACCCGAAAATTCGGAGTATTACATTCTACCCCCCTTAAAGGAATTTTGTCCCGAAATTCAAGTGGTTTACGCAACGAACAACTGCGGGTATCTTGTCTTCATATCCGACTGTAGCTCCCAAGAGGCATCACCCTCATCATGGTGATTCCACAACACTTTAACTAACTCTACCTCCTTCTTACGAAGCTTCTTTGTGGATCTATCCAAAATACGAACCGGCTCAATAACAAAGGTGGCATTCTCCCTCACCTCTATGGAGTTGTGATCAATCACATGTGACTCATCTGGTATACTTCCTCAACATGGAAATGTGGAATACGTTGTGGACGCCAGACATTCTCATATGTAAAGCTAGTCGATAGGCCAGATCTCCTACCTTCTCAAGAATCCCAAAGGCCCAACATACCTCGGAGCTAACTTTCATTTCTAGCCAAATCTCACTACACCCTTCATGGGAGAGACTTTTAGGAATACATGGTCGCCAATCTTGAACTCGAAATGTCTCATCTTTAAGTCTGCATAGCTCTTCTGTCTACTCTGTGCTGTTCGGATCCTATCTCGAATAATCGAGATCTTCTCCGAGGTTTCTGAACCACCTCAGGACCCATTAGTGCTTCATCACCAACTTCATCTTCTCCTTCTATCTCTGTGACAACACAGAGAGCACTGCTCTCTTCATTTATCTTCCACCAAAACAGAAGAGGTAGACCACCACCACCACCTCTCTCTCAGCCTCACAACATTGCCGCTCCAGCGAGAACCAAACATGCAATCTCACCATCGTGTTCTCCACTTCAATCTGTATCTGGTGATGCCCCTTGTTCATGGCTTCAACTCAATTTAAGCTTCAAACAAAAACACAACAACTTGAGCTTCCATGGAATTCAACCAGAAATTAGAGCTCCGGCGAGCCTCTAACTGATAAAGCGTTAATTAAAACGTCTATAATAAACCTTGTAAAACATCATCATTAGTATAGAATAAGCAGGGATCGTTCTTTCTGGGGAATTGAAGGGAACTCTATACTTTTAGTGTTAACAAATAATGAGGGGTTTGAGATTTATTATTAACTACTAAAATAAAACATAAATTACTATTTACATGATCGACTTCTCTTTAACAAACTTAAACTAAATTTACCATTACACCACATAATTACAAGTTCGAACCTATCATGCATTCTAATTCGAACAATTACATACTTTTTAGACACCAATACAATTAGAGCCTTAGGGGATCATCTAATCATGCAAGATTTCAATTAACATTTAGATTGACTTAGGGCCTAATCTAAATTTGCATGCAATCGAATTCAATAACACTTAGAGTAGAAATCAAACAAGATTACATTTAAGCACCAAATCTTTGTTAGAGACATGTTTCATGTGTAGCGTCACCCACCATGGTTTCACATGCAAATTTCCAGAATTTTTTACCACTTTTAATCAACACAAACCGAACCTACTTAGGGCATGATTCGATATGTGTCAATATGGTTGATGAATCTAGCACTCAAACACAATCTTAGGGACTGCATCCAAGCACTAAATTCATATGCACATATCTGAAAATTATCTAAAAGTATGAGAAAGATGATTATAACACAACAATAGAAATAAAAACTTCAATAATTATAAGAACATAAATTCGGTATAGTCTAAAAAAAATATCAAATACAATCTGAAAATTCTAAAACAAATACAAAACCAATATTTCCACATAAATAACAACTTACAATCTTCATAGACAAAGAATTGTAGATGTTACAAATAGACGAAGCCATGGAGATGAGTTGCGAGAATCACACGTTGTAGGAACCTTGGAGGTGTGTCTTCAATAGTGAAACTCGGTGGAGATGATGATAGTTTTGGGGTGGACGGGTTGGCTAATTTGTGAGGGAAATTTATGGTGGTGTTTTGGTAGAGTTTTGGCTCTTGAATGCTAATGAGAAGTCTTCTTATTTGAGAGATGAAGCCATGTATATATAGAGGAAAGAATGAGGATAGTTGCATCTTTCCTCATATTATAATGCAATGTTTTAATCCCTTAAATCATGTCATGTTTTGTTCCCTAAAACATGCCATACTTTAATCCCTAAAACATGCCATGTTTTATGCCTTTAATGATCATCTTCTATTTAATTGTTGCATGATTTGGCTCCATCTATTTTTCTTTAATTATCTCTTCAATCAAATTTGAAAATAAGAAAACAAAATCATAAGTAAGAGATAATTAGTTTCAAAACCTAACAAGGATTCTTAGTCAAACTAGGACTTTAGACCAATTATGCGTTTTTAACTCATGTAAGTACAAAAAAATGCATCCAATACCGCCCAAGACTCTTACTACGACTCAATGACTCAGTAGTACAACAATAAGGGTTAAGCAAAGTACAAATTGAGGTAAAAACATGTTAAGAACGTCGCAAGGCAGGACTCGGAATTGAAATTATTATTGATGCATTAAATGCTTGCGAAAAACCCGAGACTATACAACTTTTAAAATAGGATTGTTTAGAATGTTATAGACCTGAGAGTAATGGGGTTCTGGGATACCGGTCCAGGACCCCTCGGTGTCGAAACCGTAAAACCTCCGGAGGGGCAATGCCTTGTTACTATTCCACCTTGTGCGCTCTTCATTTATTTTAGGGTGTTGTCTTAAATGGACACTCTCACTCCCTTATTGTTTTTAGCAATAAGGGCGGTTGGCATCAACTTAAGAAGTGACTCGTTCGCCTCTTAGTCGTTAGGATCGATCATGCATTCCATTATATATATATATATATTACAATCCTATGAAAATGCGCCTACTCATTTAGCATGATGTATTTATTAAATTTGCATTGTTTTGAAAAGATTTTTCTACAGATATCCAAATAACCTACCCTCAAATGTTTTATAAAACCTTATCTCTTTACCCGGTTTTAGTTTTCAAACTCATAGGTGGGCTGGCCTCTATTGGGAAAGCGAGGACGACACTCACCCCTACTAAAATGTCATTTGCAGGTCTTATTGGTAATTCATGGAGCTAAGAGTCTTAGAAAGATTCAGCCGAGTCCATTGGTCATTCCTCACATGTTTCTCTGTAATTGTTAAGCATTATTCTATTTTGTATCTCCGAGGTTGCTTAGAATATTTAGTCACCTTTTAACTTGTTATTTTTACTTGGGTTGTTGTATTTTGTTAAATTTGGGCCGGTGACACTTCACCATCTTCCAAATCTCGTTTGTAAACTCTGTAACTTGTAGAATTCGCGAAAATGTTTACAATTGTTTGTTTCATTTATCTTCCCTGTCCAAAAATTTTATTCAGAGATTTTTCATCATCTTATTGAGTGTAATACTTGAATTACGCTTGCTAATCGTTAAATTATCTCAAATAGACTGCTTGCATTCCCTTCCGGGATGTGACAATAAAGACAGCAGGTGCATTTGTCAGACCAAAGGGCATGACAACAAACTTATAGTTTCCATACTTGGTGCTGAAAGCCGTCTTTGAGATATCTTCTTCCTTCACCCTGAGTTGATGGTAACCGGATCTCAAATCAATCTTAGAAAATACAGACGCCCCTCTAAGCTGATCGAACAAGTCATCAATCCTAGGCAAAAGATACATATTCTTGATGGTCACCTTATTCAATTCCCTGTAGTCCACACATAACCGCAGAGAACCATCTTTCTTTTTCACGAACAACACCAGTGCATCCCAATGTGAGACACTAGGTCTAATGAACCCTTGGTCCAATATTTCATCTATTTGCACCTTCAACTCTTTAAGCTTGTTCTGCCCCACTCTATAAGGCGGCTTTGACACTGGTGCCGTACCGGGTACTACATCTATGTAGAAATCCATAACTCTGCGAGGTGGGAACCCTGGTATCTTATGGAACACCTCACTATACTCAGATACTACAACAATGTCTGCAATAGTTACTTTCTGCTCTACAGATTCCACATGTGCCAAGACTCCTACTCTCATGACATTATCTAACTTGAGGCAACGATAACGAAAATCTGGTTCTCCGTAACTATGGAAAAACACTACCATGTCAAAGCAATCTATCAATGAATGATGTGGTCTCAACCAATCAATTTCTAAGATCACATCATAGGTGTGGTCCGGAATCACTATCAAAGAAGCAGAGAATTCTCTACCTCCGATCACAATAGGACAAGCCTTGCAGATTGTCTTCAGTTCAAGAGATACTCCAAGAGGTGAAGTGACACATAAAGAGTTTCCAAGAGATGTAGGAATCATACCTAACATCTCCACTACCGAACTAGCAATAAAAGAATGCAATGCTCTTGTATCAAATAGTACTCTAGCAAGGTAGTCAAAAATAGATAAGGTACCTTCCACTCTTGTATCTCGCTGACCTACTGCAAACACTCTAGCTTGGCCCGCATGTAACTGTCTCTGCTGATGTTCATGTTTACCCTACTGAGGTCGGGTACAGTGTCTAGCCATATGTCTTACTAGCCCACACTTAAAGCAGCTCGCCTTTCTCGGTTTCGGACAAGTTGTGGCGTAGTGACCCATTTCATTGCAAACGAAACACCTTACTGATGCTAACTGCCTAACAGGTGCAACCCTAACAGATGGAGATGCCGCCTTAGCTGGAGTCTGGTAATAGGTCCTCGGCCTCTTCCAAGATCCACCTTTCGGTCCCGCAGACCCGCTGCCACATCTCCTCCTCGAGTCTTATTCGCATGTTCCAAATTCAGGGCACTCTCATACATCAGCTCCTTGGTAGACAGACAAAGTGCCGATATGATGGTCTTGTACTCTTGCTTAAGTCCCCGTTCTGGGCTAAGGAGGTCACACCCATTGGCCTGACAAACCGATACAACTGTGTAAAACGGGTCTCATACTCCCTGACAGTCATATCTCCCAATACTAGATCAAGGGACTCAAGTTCTAATTCCTCCTACACTATAGTGGGAAGTACTTTTCTCAAAAGAGTGCCACAAAACCCTCCCAAGTCATAGTGGACACATACACAGTCCGTCTTGTACTATTCCACCAAGTCATAGCATCATCCTTTAAGAAGAATGTGGCTATCATCCTCTACATTCATCACCTTGAAACATTTAAACACTTAATCAATACATGTAAAGTCTTAAACCTAAATAAAATAGATCCAACATATATTAACTAAGATATTTAGAGAGAATGTGAATCATCGAAGTATTATCACAACACTTCTATTTAGAGGACCAAACCTTATGGTGTGGCTCCTAACACTCTTGCGTACCCAACGACATATCAATACCGAAGAGCATGTGATTGGGGTCCGCTGCAGTCGAGCCATCGCTCCTAGATAATATCGATAAATCACCAATTACGCAACCTATGCTCTGATACCAACTGTCACAAGTCACTTCCTTTCTTTTTGTCCAAGTTACTCTCAAATACCCATGGATTCGTTGTTTGCTTACTGGCTTCATATAATTCAGAAAACACCAGTACTTCAAAAAAGGGGGGGGGTTCGCTTTATGGTAAAAAATTCATTCATACCCCGAAATTTTAAGTGAAACTCGAAATCAAAGCCATGAAAAACTCTAAAACAATCTCAAATATATTGAAATCATCTTATAGTCACAGTGTATTGTAACTGAGTTCATTGTACGTCTCAGTCGATTTGATTATTACAAAACAAGTTTATAATTCAAGTATTATAACAAATGAGAATGTAAAATCCTCAGCACAAATAGAAATAATGAACTTCGAAAATCTTCAGAGTAGCCCATCAATTCTGCTATTCCACACCTGCAAAACTATCCCCTACACTATCGAATAGGTGCACCGGGATTATAAACACAAACCCGGTAAGCTTTTCAGCTCGTATGTGTAAATCAACAGTATAACACACATAGTATACAAAAGAAAATACATATGACATTTAAATATAAATGAACTCATAAGACACATGACGGCCCATCTGGATGCGAAAAATATCTGAAAATATGTGTACTCATGAGACATTGGGCAACCCATATGTTTACCCAAATTACATTTATAATACGGGTACTCATGAGACCCAGGTACTCATATGTTACCCCTCGTGCAGTACGCCGTCAGATACTGGGCAACCCATCTATTACCCAATATCACCAAAATATGGATACTCATGAGACCTAGGTAACCCATTTGTTATCCCTCATGCAGTACATCGGCAGACAGACTAGAGCTCTAACTGAATCGTAACTATCACTCGACAAAAGCTTGGTTTCGATACTGCCAACAGGTCCAAAGACAGAAAAACATTTCAACAAAACTCAAAGTTAAAACCATGTACAATAACAATCCACGTATATTATTGTACAACAACCAAGTGACTTTTGCTCAAATAAATATATATAGTTGCCACAGTAAAACTCATTTTGAAATAAGAACATGACAATAGATAATATAGAAACTCATATATATATATGTATCGTATTTACCATTTATACACATACACAACCCACTATATCATATACATGTTATAGTTTGTTTTTTTAAATAAAACGTAAATATGAGTCACCGCCAATGGTGTACTCGTCATAGTGAGATTTACTTACCTTATTTTCTTGAGTGTAATTTTTACAATACCGAAAGCAAATCCTTCACTTGTTGTGTCGGTCACCTAGTTGTATAATAAACTGGTTAGAAACGTTACATAAAACCTCAGAGGCTGAATCAGTACCACTGTTGACTGTTCAGCAAATTACGGTTTTTACGTCATTACTATTCATGTAAATACTATTCACGTATTAATGTTCACAATGTATTGTTCATTATAATTACTGTTCACGTAAATACTAAACACCGATTTACTATTCAGAAATTACTTTTACAATTACTGCTCAGAAATTACTTCCACAATTTACCGTGTCGAAATTTTTTTTACACTTTACTGTACATAAATTAAGTTTTACAAAATTTACTGTTCACACGCCGCCGCTCGTGGAGCTCACGCGCCACCCACAGTAGCAGCATGTGGGGCTCACGCGCCAACCACAGTTGCAGCTAGATTCAAGCCTCATCGCCGGTGGAATTGCAGTCGTGTTTCGTTGGCGCTGCTGGAGTTCCACCAGGGGTGCGTCACCGTCACCACCGATCAACGCTTCGTGGCCGTGCGATTCCAACAATACCGGCGGTGTCGTGCACGGTAGCATGTAGAGGGAGATCGCCGGAGAGAGAGGTGAGGCGACAAGAGAGATTCAAGGGGAGGAGAGAGAGGGGATGCGGGGTGAGAGAGAAAGTTTCCTGTTTTGGAAACTAGGGTTTTCCAAAAATCTCCTTTTATACAATTTCGAAAATCGGAAACCAACTTCCGTCGATAATAACTTCCACTTACAACGTCCGATTAAGGTCCAGGACGTGTCCACGAATTCGTATCGACGAGCTCTTCAATTTTCGTGAATGAAGTTTTCGGAGACAAGTGACGAAATAAAAATCAACTCTGAAGTCACATAAACGTAACGTTTTTCCAATTTGAATTTCCAAAGTCGGTTTCGTTTCGTTTCGTTTGATATTGACGATAGAACGAAAAATGTGATTTTAATCAATTTCCAAGTGTAATAACTTACATGATTTTATACGAAGCCAACCCGAAAATTTGGTGTATTACAAGTGTTCACGAGACAAACTTGTACATCTGAGACTCCATCAGGTACAAAATGTATTAGCTCCTTGTTGATATCTGTGGATGCACCATCAAAACTCACTGCATCCCACAAATTAGCACCAAAATGTAGTTCAAATTCTGGAAATTTATCTTGACCATCATAGTTGCCATAGAAGAAACATGCTCGGATCAAATACTTGGTGCGACTAGTAACGTTTATTTTGTAGCAGTTCCTTATCCCTTGGGGAAACATCCTTAAAGACTCATATGGCTACTGCTTCATATCTCTGTATTCAGGAAATACCAACTTAATTTCACCAGTGTCAATGAAGTCGGCATCTGAAATATACTTAATGCCTGTTGTTCTTCAACATAGCTCGAATTTTCTGCCGGGAGTCCACAATCTATGCTTATGAACCCTGACATATGGATCATCTCTGTGTTATCTATAAGACATTAAGAGAGGCCTAGCTTTGGCCTGCATCAAATATAAATGAACGTATATATACTATAAATTTTGTTGACAACCAACATTTTCCTAATTACGGAAAATCATACCTGATTGATCCTGGGCATGAACGAGAAGCTTAACATTAAGAGCAAAACCACCGAGCAGTATAGCTGCAAAGACCAACAAATGCTTCAATGATCTCCACATCCTTGACTACACTTGGTGCAAAACTAGAAGCAAATAAAGGAAGAGCTACTTATATGGTCAGTGGATATCATATCAGTAATTCAGTATATTGAAGCAAAAATTTATGCATCACATCTACATGCCTTTCTTGACATTGGCCACGACGTTGTTGGCTCAAGTGTTTGAAACCAGATTACATTTCCAAGTCAAAGGATTTTATATCCAGGAAAGATCAGTAAGCAATAATCATGATCAACAGATCCACATTTGACAGTCTGCATTGGAACTACAGACTGTGTACAGAAAAGTCAAGCTACATATATTAGTACATTCATCCAGAAATACATAAAGAAACAGATATAGCTAATTCATGATCGAATTAGGTATCGTGATCTTTGGCCAATTATTCAATGAAACATTCCCTAAACAAGACAATTGACCTTGCTGGAATAAGAGCACATGCAATTTGCTACTAAGCTATCAAGCTAGCTGAAGACCTTCTCAACCAACATGTCCTCGGCCCTTATCCGAATTCATCACCTTCAAACAATGAAACAC
Source organism: Argentina anserina (assembly GCF_933775445.1). Classification (NCBI taxonomy): domain Eukaryota; kingdom Viridiplantae; phylum Streptophyta; class Magnoliopsida; order Rosales; family Rosaceae; genus Argentina; species Argentina anserina. The sequence goes on from NC_065877.1 coordinate 25,416,682, forward strand.
TTAGTCAATATATGTGAAGTCTCGAATTCAACAAAATAGGTCCAATAGATATCAACATGAAATTTTAGAATAAGGTAATCATCGAAATATCATCACGATACTCCCTAAAGGACCAAACCATAAGGTATGGCTCCTAACACTCTCGCGTACCCGGCGCCGTATCAATACCAAGGAGCATATGATGGGTGCCCGCTGCACTCGGATCATCGGTCCCAGATGATATTGATAATCGCCAAATACGCACTTAGGCTCTGATACCACCTGTCACGACCTCAAAATTTCGAGTATGAAACTCTAATTTTGAAGTCATGAAAAACGCTAAAACAAATCTCAATAAATCAAAATCGTTTTAAGGTCACAGTGGATCATTACTGAGTTCTCAATACAACTCAGACAAACCAATTATTACAAACCAACTTTATAATTCATCATTACATCAAATGGAAATGTAACAATCCTCACAAATTCTCACACAAATCCACAATAAATCATCACCACAAGATGGAAAATGAACGACTTCGAATCTTCAGAGTTGTCTTTCGATTTCCACTAATCGACACCTGCGGAATTATCCCTTACACCATCGAATAGGTGCACCGGGATTGTAAACACAAATCCGGTAAACTTTACAGCTCGTATGAGTAAAAATATCAATAAAACTCGCATATCACCATATACAAAAATCCTCAAAAACATCAATTATAAATGCATTCATGAGTCAATGGACGGCCCATCTGTTAGTCCATAAATATGAAAATGAAAGTGCTCATGAGATTTTGGGCAACCCCTTTGTTTACCCAAATGCATTTATAACACGGGTACTCATGAGCGCTAGTACACCTCTGTTACCCCTCATGTAGTACACCGCCGACATTGGGCAACCTCCGGCTACCTAACATCCAAAAATATGAGTACTCATGAGCCGATAACCCATCTGTTACCTCACATGCAGTACTCCGACAGACAGACTAGAGCTTTAACTGTATCGTAACTTTCGCCCGGCCAAAGGCTAGGTTCAGACATGCCAAACACGTCCGAAGACTGGTCCGAAGACATCAAATCAAGTCCGAAGAAAAAACTCGTCCGAAGACCAAACGTTTTAACAAACTGTTCACGCGCCGCCGCACGTGGCAGCGCGTGGGGTCCACGCGCCGAGCCTAAGGCCGGCGCGTAGCACGCCACCGCCGCCCCAAAACCCCTCCTTCTTTCCCCCTCCTCCTCCTCACGGCCTCATGCTTCCCCTAGACTACTCCACGCCCCCACACACGCCACTCAAAGCGACGGAGTCTCCCCCCCCCCTCTCTCTCCACTCCTCCCCCTCCAATCCACCACCAAAACTTCACAAAATCAACAAACAAACACACCAATCCATCACACATGCAAAACCCTTACCTCGACAAGCTAGAGAACCACCGGAGGTCGCCGGAGACGAAGCTCGACTGTGGCGATGGAAGCTCGCGGTCTCGGGTTGGAGCGCGAAGGCTCACGGCGGCGCGAGGAGGTGCGTCGACCTCGGGGTCAACTGCGGAGGGTCGCACGACACTTCCTGGGCCGGCAGTGAGAGTCACGGAGGCCGGAGTTCGTCAGATCGCGTCGGAGAAATTTCTGAAGGAGAGAGGGAGAGGTTTCAGGCAGAGAGAAGAGAGGGAGGCGGAAAGAGAGGCGAGAGAGGGGTTTCCAAATATGGAAACCCTAAACTGAAAATTTGCCTTTTATACTTCTGACGGTAATAACGTTCACGTCCGACATCTAATTCGAACGTGTGACGTGTCCACGAACTCGAATCGACGAGTTCTACAACTTTTGTGAAGGAAGTTTCCGCAAACGAGCGACGAAATAAAAGTCGACATTCACGTCGCGGAAACGTAACGTTTTTCTAAATAAACGTTACGAGAACATTTCCATTCTTGTTTCGTAATGTCGCAAACAACCAAATTCATTTTAAATGAACTTCACAACTTTATATAATTCAAATCAAATCAAATATCGTTCCGAAAAATAAGGTTATTACACCTCATCCGACGTGCCAAGCCAAACTGGGTCCGTTTCCTCCGTCGTTGCCGCCGCTTCAAGCTCTCCATCGCCGCGCCCCGAACTGGTGTCGACCAGGTTCAGCCCTTTTTAAGTCGCCGAGCTTCAAAATCACCACGGATCTGATTCGACCCGCCCGACCCAGTTTTTACTCAACCCGACCCGGCCCAATTTCGACCCGACCCGGCCAGTTTGACCCGACCCGGTCCAGATTAGACCCAGCCCGACCCAGATTTGATAGTCTTAGTTGTCAGTGCAGGTTCATTGAAAGTGCACGTGCACCCACGACAGGTTTATATCAGTTTTTTGGTGTTTCTGCTGTATAATTCCTTATTTTTAATTTTCTTTTCAATGGGTTCTGGAGACGAAGCTGAGAGTTCTTCGTTCAATGATGTTCCAAAATTTGAAGTATCTGTCAAGAGCTCTGACAGTGGTTCATTTGGAGGAACCAAACTCAATGGGACCAATTTCCGTAAATGGATAGAATTATGGCAGCTCATCTTCGAGGGATGCACAAGATGAGACATATAACCGACGTAACTAAGGCTCCTAGTACAGATGATGTTGTTGCCTACACTAAGTGGGATGACGATGATGGTCTTGTAATGTCAGTCTTGTGGAAAACTATGAATGAATAAATAGTTGACCTGGTAGAGACATGCGACACTACGCAGACAATATGGAAGGCACTGGAAGGCTTATATACTAATGAATTTGATTTCATACAGGTTCATGAGTTAATGTGTACAGCTTTGGCGATGCAACAGGGTGGTCAACCGGTGGCGCAATATTTCACCAAACTAAAAAATATTTGGGCCGAGATTGATGTAAAATGTCATTGCATGATCAAGAATCAGGAGGACATTGTTTGGTACCAACAAGAGAAGGAGCTTAAGCGAGTTCATCATTTACTGAAATGTCTTAATGCAAAGCATAACAGTGCGAAAGGAGAATTACTCAGAAAGACCGAACCCCCTAGTCTACTTACAGCTTTCACATATATCTGCAAGGATGAATCTCAACAGGAGAGTCTTCATCAGATACAAGTTGAAGTTTCTAACCTTACTGTTCGTACTAGATCTCCAGCACCACCCCTTCAACAGGCACCTTCAGCTCCACTTTATCAGCAAGGACCACCACAGGCTTCGGAAATCAGCCCCGCCCTCCTTGTTCTTATTGTCATGATACTAACCATGCTCGTGCGACCTGTTGAAATTTGTATCCACACCTTAGGCCTAAACGGCCTAATTATCGTCACAAGCGAAAGCAGCTATTCAATTCGTTCAGGAACCAGATATCTATGGTGTGGTTGGCCATGATCATCATAAAACAGGAGGTGCAATACCTACTGCATCCATAGCTGGTCGTGGTAAAATTGGTATGGCTTTAAATATTTCTAACTTTGTTGGCTTTGATACGTGGATTATTGATTCGGGTGCGTCTGATCATATGACTTATGACAAATCTTATTTTACCGTATTGTCTCCTCCATCAGTACCCTATGTTACTAATGCTAATAGTGAGGCCTTTGCCGTTTTAGGAAAAGGGTCCATTCGTATTACTCCCACAATAGAGCTTCACAATGTGTTATATGTACCTACTTTATCTCACCATTTGATATATGTTCCCCAATTAAACACTGACGCTAAGTGTTCTGTGACGTTTTTTCCTATGTATGCTATTTCAGGATCTTCTCACCGGGGGTATCGGAGGGGCCGGTTGTTTCATCTGGATCAGACATATGCGGGGGAGAAACCAGGGGCACAGTCTCGGACCGCTTTAATCTCCACTTCTGACTAGCTAAGTGAAGTTTGGTTATGGCATCGTCGCTTAGGGCATCCATCTTTTAGTGTTATGAAAAAATCTATGCCTACTTTGTTTATTAGTGTGGATGAGTCCTTTTTACGTTGTGAGACATGTGTTTTGGGTAAGAGTCATCAATCTACTTAGTCCCCTAGTACTTCTAATAAATGTACTCTTCCTTTTGAATTAATTCATTCTGATGTTTGGGGACCCTCCAAAGAGTCTAATGTGTCAGGCATGCGTTATTATGTGTCATTTTATTGATGATTGCACCCGTCTTTCATGGATTGTTCTCCTCAAAACTAAAGATTAGGTTTTTCCGGCTTTTCAAGCCTTCTATACCACTGTCCAACACAATATAATGCAACAATTAGAGTTTTTCGTTATGATAATGGGGGGGGGAATATGTGAATCGTATCTTTCAAGAGTTTTTTAACACACACGGAATTGTTCATCAAACAACGTATCTTTACACACCTGAGCATAATGGCGTTTTTGAACGGAAAAATCGTCATTTACTTAATATGACTCGGTGTATTCTTTTTAGTACCTATATGCCTAAGTACCTTTGGGGTGATGCTGTCATAACTTCCGTCCACCTCATTAATCGTCTTCTCTCTCGTGTCCTTCAGGAAAAAGTTTCATATGAGGTGTTTCCATCTCATGTCTCATTACCCTCTTTTCATAATCTTCCTGCCCGTGTTTTCGGTTGTGTTGCTTTTGTCCATCTTCCAAAACATCAGAGGTCTAAGTTGGATGCCCAGGTAGTTAAATGTGTGTTTGTTGGGTATGGAGGACATCAGAAAGGGTACCGGTGCTATCATCCACCTACCAGGAAGTACTATGTCACTATGGATGTTACTTTCTTTGAGGAGATGAGCTATTTTCCCTCTTCTAATACTGCTCTTCAGGGGGAGAATTCATATTTTGAAAAGCTGTATCATGGAGAGGGGGAGACAAGTAAGCCAGTAGATATGATGAAAAGTTCAATTGAGATTACCAATGTATCAGCTACACAGGCACCACCGGATGATTCCGGTGTCGTCACTCCAGAGATTCAGGTACCGGAAGATGACAACACAACTGCCCCTCATGTCTCCCGTATTACTGTTTCTACACCTGACCAATGCTCTCTTGGTACAGAAGATGACTCATCTGAGGTTAGTCATTCTATTGGGGTTAATACTAGTGAGGCTAATAGTAGACAATATGTCTTGCCAAACAGGTCTACTCTGGGTCAGCCGACAAAAAAATATGAACCTACCCTTCAGGCTAAAGCTAAGTATCATGTGGTAAATTTTATGTCTACTACAAGAATGTCTAAGTCATATGAATCACTTGTGGATCAAATATCTACTGTATCAGTACCTAACAAAGTGCATGATGCATTGGGAGATCTAAAATGGAGGAAAGCAATGGATGAAGAGATGGAAGCATTACAAAAGAACGATACTTGGGAGCTTGTATCTCCACCACATGACAAGTAGATTGTGGGATGTCGTTGGGTGTTTATAGTGAAGCATAATCCAGATGGGTCAGTGAGCCAGTATAAAGCACGCCTAGTAGCAAAAGGGTTCAGTCAGACATATGACATGGACTATGATGAGACATTTGCACCTGTTGCAAAGATAAACACTATTCGGTATTGCTCTCTTTTGTTGTTACCTTAAACTGGCCACTTATACAGTTTGATGTTAAGAACGCATTCCTTCATGGAGAACTCACAGAGGAAGTATACATGGATCTTTCGCTTGGATATGTGGCTGCTTCTGCAAGTAACTTTGTATGCAGATTGACCAAGTGTTTATATGGTCTTAAACAGACACCTTGTGCTTGGTTTGGAAGATTCTCACAATTCATAAGGAAAATTGGCTACAGACAGAGTAATTCAAACCACACATTATTTCTCAGACATCAACAAGGGAATGTAACAGCCCTAATTATATATGTTGATGATATGGTAGTTACTGGGAATGATACTGTTGAGGTGGATAGATTACAGAAACAGCTAGTCACAGAGTTTGAGATGAAGGACCTAGATACACTCAAGTACCTCTTGGGCATTGAGGTAGCCCAGGGAAGTGATGGTATCTATCTGTGTCAGAGGAAGTACATCATTGATCTACTCATAGAGACCGGTATGTTGGATTGCACTCTCATTGATACTCCTTTTGAGCATAACCAACGATTAGCAGAATATTCAGATCAAGTGCGTACTGAAAAACCTCGTTATTAGAGGCTAGTTGGACGCCTGATTTATTTATAACATACCAGACTGATGTTGCGTATGCAGTAAGTTTAGTGAGTCAGTTCATGCATAATCCCAGTGTGGACCACATGGATGCTATTGTAAGGATTTTGAGGTACTTAAAGTCAGCTCTAGGGAGAGGAGTAATGTTCTCTAATCACAATAATATCCTTGAGGTTTGTGACTTCACAGATACAAACTGGGCTGAAAATATTACCTCTTCTGATACTGATCTTCACGGGGAGAATTCATATTTTGAAGAGATGTATCATGGAGATGAGGGGACAAGTAAGCCAGTAGATATGGTGTCAAATTCAATTGAGATTGCCAATGTGTCAGCTACACAGGCACGACCAGATGATTCCGGTGTAGTCACTCCAGAGATTCAGGTACCAGAAGATGACAACACAACTGCCCCTCATGTCTCCCGTACTATTCTTTATACACCTGACCCATGCTCTCTTAGTACGGAAGATCACTCATCTGAGGTTAGTCATTCTATTGGGGCTAATACTAGTGAGGCTGATAGTAGACAATATGTCTTGCCAAATAGGTCTACTCGGGGTCAGCCAATAAAAAAAATATGAACCTACCATTCAGGCTAAAGCTAAGTATCATGTGGGAAATTTATGTCTACCAAAAGATTTTCTAAGTCATATGAATCATTTTTGAAACAAATATCTACTGTATCAGTACCTAACAAAGTGCAGGATGCATTGGGAGATCCAAAATGGAGGAAAGCAATGGAGGAATAGATGGAAGCATTACAAAAGAACAATACTTGGGAGCTTGTATCTCCACCACATAGCAAGAAGACTGTGGGATGTCGTTGGGTGTTTACAGTGAAGCATAATCCAAATGGGTCAGTGAGCCGGTATAAAGCACGCCTAGTAGCAAAGGGGTTCACCCAGACATATGACATAGACTATGATGAGACATTTGCACCTGTTGCAAAGATAAACAATATTCGGGTATTGCTCTCTTTTGCTGCTAGCTTAAACTGACCATTTAGACAGTTTAATGTTAAGAATGCATTCCTTCATGGAGAACTTACAAAGGAAGTGTACATGAATCTTTCGCCTGGAAATGTGGCCGCTTCTCCAAATAACTTTGTATGCAGATTGAGAAAGTATTTGTATGGTCTTAAACAATCACATCGTGCTTGGTTTGGAAGATTCTCACAATTCATAAGAAAAATTAACTACAGACCGAGTAATTCAGACCACACATTATTTCTCAGACATCAACAAGGGAATTTAACATCCCTCATTATATATGTTGATGATATGGTAGTTAGTGGGAATGATACTGTTGAGGTGGATAGATTACAGAAACAGCTAGCCACAAAGTTTGAGATGAAAGACTTAGGTACACTCAAGTACTTCTTGGGCATTGAGGTAGCCCGGGGAAATGATGGTATCTATCTGTGTCAGAGGAAGTACATCCTTGATCTACTAACAGATACCGGTATGTTGGATTGCACTCCCATTGATACTCTTATTGAGCAGAACCATCGGTTATCAGAATATCCAGATCAAGTGCCTATTGAAAAACCTCGTTATCAGAGGCTAGTTGGACGCCTGATTTATTTATCACATACCAGACCAGATGTTGCGTATGCAGTAAGTGTAGTGAGTCAGTTCATGCATAATCCCAGTGTGGACCACATGGATGTTGTTTTAAGGATTTTAAGGTACTTAAAGTCAGCTCTAGGGAGAGGAGTAATGTTCTCTAAGCATAATAATATCCTTGAGGTTTGTGGCTTCATAAATGCAGACTGGGCTGGAAATATTACAGATCGGAGATCCACATCATGGTACTTTACATTTGTTGGAGGTAATCTTGTTACATGGAAGAGTAAGAAACAAAAAGTGGTAGCTCGATCTAGTGCTGAAGCAGAATACAGATGTATGACTCAGAGAGTGTGCGAATTATTATGGCTTAAAAATTTGCCATAAGATTTGGGTATTAAGCCTAAGTATGCTATAAAGCTGTACGGTGACAACAAGACAGCTATTGATATCTCACAGAATCATGTGCAACATGATCGAACAAAACATGTAAAGGTTGATCGTCACTTTATAAATGAGAAGTTAGACGTGAAGATCATCAGTTTTCATTTTGTTAATAAAGAAGAGCAACTTGCCGATATGCTCACAAAATGAGTGTCTAAGAATACTTTTTATGACTCACTTAACAAGTTGGGCATAATTGATGTGTATGCGCCAACTTAAGGAGGAATATTAGCACGATTCAAGGAAGAATCAAAGACATGATTGAAGGAGTAATCAATGGCTTAATTAGTGGAGGAAATCTTGTTATAAATAGAAAAAATTCTGTGTAAATTATATAAAAGTAGTATACCTTTCAACTTTAGACAATCACTGCTATCTCATAAAAATGCATGCGTAAATAGGTGCAGCCCCTGCTCTGTCTTCAAACCAACAAAGAACTACAGAGTCCAGGTTTCAAGCTCCGAATCAACTAAACCATGAATACTATTTCGAGATCATTCCAACAATCTACCAAAATTTTCACAAAAGAGGGATTGGAAATCAAGTCGGCATATATGATTATGCCAAATGGCTATTTAAACTCAAGTGTCCTTAATTCTTCTTGATAACTTCAATACTCATGCAGGGGCGGACCTACGTGCATGTGTGGGTGAACTCAAGTTCACTTAAGATTTACACTACAAATCAGCTAATATGTAATGTGAATATATATGCAGGTCTTGCTGGGTTGGTTAGGTTTTTGACTAACACCAAAGCCACCCAAGTTCGAATCTCAGTGGTAGCAACATTTTGTTAATATTAAAATGTTTCTTGATTTGTTCTAAGATATCTCTTTTTTCGATTTAGTCACTATTTTAGCATAAATTTTGATAATTGTTTTCCTCACAATTCAAAAAAAAATTCTTAACACTAATTGATTAAATCTTAGTTGAGGATGCATTTCTATTTTAAACATCTAACATAATATAAATGTAACTTCTTTAGTTAAATATAGATATTGCTCTAAATTTCCCAAAAGCAGAACAAATTCATGTCCAGCCTGCCTCCCAATCCTGAGTCCGCCATTGTACTCATGTATGTTAATCTAATGTTTCATAAACAGTGATTAGGCCACGTTTGTTTCAAAGATTCTTAGCCTTGGGAAAGGATTCTTTTCCATTGTTTGGAAACAAATAGATGGAAAGAAGTTGGAAGAGAAAATAGTTCCCAAGAATAAGGAAAATAGGAGGGAAAATGCTTCCACCCACCCATCCTATGGAAAGAGTTTCCCGCCCAAATACTTGCAATAAATGAAGTTTTTTTTACCGAATTACCACTGTTCAAACTATCCAAACCAAATTTTACAGGTCTTACCAAACACTAGAATGGAAAATTGTCGGGAGTTGCGAATTCCCATGCCTATCGAATATCTCAAGAATTGGTTTCATTTCCTTTCCATTCCATGAACCAAACGTGGCCTTGAATGAGTATGCACACTGAAAACAAATAATACTTACTCAGGGTCAAGGTACCCAGGAGGGCCAGCAACAAGAGTCGATACATGACTCCCATCATTAGTTGGAAAAATCTTGGATAGGCCAAAATCTGATAGTTTAGCTTGAAGATAATCATTCAGCAAGATATTTGTTGATTTTATGTCCCTGTGGATTATAGGTGGCTTGCAACCATAATGCAGATATTCCAGTCCTACACAAATCCATGCAAAATTGAAACATCATTAATCAACAAAATCCCCAAACAAAAGACAAACAATAGAAGAAAAATGAGTCAAAGAAAAGATTATGATTATCAATTACTTGCTGACCTTGTGCAGCATCTACTGCTATTCGAAGTCGATCTTCCCAAGTCAAAATATTTGAACTGCTATCTACATCCACAAATATTGAAGATTTGACAATTAATTTTCTGTCTTATTCTTCAAGGTAAGCCCATAGGCTATTAATTCAATATAGTTGCACCATCCAAATACTTTGTACTTCGAAGTATAAATCATTTCAAGGATCATCAATGGATAAGTTATTGACTGTCCTAAAACCAAAGTATTAATCAGAAAGTTTATACTGAACTTTGCTACTGAATAACCTGAAAGATGTTCGTGTAAGTTTCCATTCCACATGTACTCGTAGACAAGGCCTACTCTAGTTTTATTGTTGCAATATCCAACAAGACTTGTCAGGTTTTTGTCATGAACCCTCGTTAGAAGATCAACCTGTGATATAAGAAACCACAACAACACATCATTTTGTAATATTACATAGAATAGTGGTAAGGAAATTGTTACATCGGTAAATTTTGCAAACATGCCTCTGCATGAAATTGTTGAAACCCTTGAATTGCTGATGGCGAAAGCATCTTGACAGCTACTTGAGTCTTGTCTAAGCAACCATGATAAACAGTTCCAAATCCACCTTTACCAGAAACCCTTTCAAAGTTGTTGGTGATCTTGAGTATCTCAGAGAAGGTAAATTTTCGTTTTGTTGATTCCATTGATCCCAATCGGACAGTGCCTTTCACGACTGTGTCATCTCCTGAGACCAACAAGTTTTATAAGCATCTTAAACAGTCAAAATCTGCATCCTTCATTCTTTTGTTTACCCTTGAATTCTGCTACAACCCTTGGCATAGATTAGTACTAGTAAATATTAATCTACAATTATCTTTGAAAGGCATTTCTGATGTTCCATAGAGGTCTGATTAAATTCTGTTTTGGTGTAAGCATGTTGGTTTTGGAATCTAGAGGTTTGATAAACACACATACAAACACACACATGTGCTTCATGTACATTTTAAAGGATCTATGCAACTAGATAGATTGTTTGTGCATACAACAGGCACATCTGCATAACAGTTGGAAAAGAACGAGTAGCACATAGATCAATCAACCCTGTTTATTGATATTGAATGAGTAATCTGAAAGTTATCTAATTTTAATAAGCATGAGAGTTCATACCACACCTCAACAATAATTATTTGACTCGGTTTCGCTGATTAATAACCAAATATATGGAAGTCTAGCTTACCCTGTTGTTTCCTTCGGCTCCAGCAGACAATAGCTACTACAATCGACAAGAGGATGGAAATTCCAGATACCACTTCAAGAATCATGAAATTGTGGTTATTCTTTGACTTGCAAGCAACGTGTCCGGATAGGTTTAGATTTTGGCACAAACTGACATCAAAATAGTTTAAGGCAAATGTAGTTAAATAATAATCAATTAAAATAGCCAACTCTAAATCCCAATATCCCATGTTACACTTTAGTGGGTAGATTTGTAAAACTCTCAATATTTTTCTAAAAACAAATTCGTTCAGTTTACAACTTCATGAGATAAAACTTGACATTCCAAATATCAAAGGTGGCTTGTGACTATGTCAATAATCTAAGTTATGAAACAGATTCCAGAAATGTATGAAAATTAGTTTAATCTAAGTTGCATACCTTAGTGACAGCAAACCATTCTTCCTTTTTTCGATTAGTCCTACTGGAACTGAGCCTGTAAGCTTGTTTTTCTCCAAGTTTCGACAAAGGTAAATCAAGTACTATGTCTTAACTATGGTTTCTAGTTAGCCTCTACCACACTATATGACTAAATAATTTCCTACATGAAAATTAGATCTGGTAATTGAGACAAGAACTCTGGAATTCTCCCTGTTAAGTTGTTGTTTGATAAGTCCCTGAAAATAACAGATAACAACTAAAAATCATTAGTCAAATATATCTCTACTTTTTGTACACAGTAGCAGCTCATTGAACACAGAAGAGCATTCTTACAGAGTTTGTATCTTTGCCAGATTAGATATAGAGAGAGCTATCTCCCCTGTTAATCCATACGAGGACAAGTTCCTAAATACATGTTTCATCACATCACCAAGACATTTTTAATTGTAAATAAAAGATCAATAAGATCATGAAGAAAAAATTCCAAGGTTGTAATTCATCTTAGGGGTTCGTAAGCATGATAACTACAGTTTACGCCTTCCCATGAGTAAGCTTGAGGAGAACATGGATCTCCTTGCCAGGTTTTTCTAATTTTATAGGTCTCCTTGATGTTTGTGATTGCAACAACTAGAATTGCAAGACAGAAACAGAAAACCCCATCAAAATGACTCATATACCTAAGTACCTAACTGGTGAGGCAATAACTGCACAGAAATTAAAGTTTGGTGTAAGTAAGTTACCGTCTTCTAGGTCTGTATCCCCTCCTACGAATCTTTCACCTTATAAATCTCAAAAGCATTGAGTATGGGTGGAAGACTAGAGTTGTCAGCCTTCAAGATTGAAATATTATTTTGTCGTCCGGCAAAAGCTTTAGAGCTAGATATAGTAGTTGTGTACAAGTAAATAGGAGTAACTGGTCCATAAAAGTGCTCCCCATTCATAGTGATGTTGAACTGCCTAAACTGGTTGGGTAGGAGCTTTTCAACTTCTGCAAAGTGCATGTAAATATGATATTCTGCATTGCTATCATTAGAAAGCAACCAGGAAACATGCAAAGGATCATTGGATCTCTTGGCGTGGTGGCAGTACCCATGACAACAGAGGGTGGATGGTATATACTGTGATCATAAGATTTAACATGGAGTGGCGTACTTAGTTGTGCCTCACCGTCATTATGTGAACGCGATCAGATGCGATCAAATATATCAAATGGAAACCTGAAATGAACCGCTGCCACATTATTTGATATACAAACAAAAATTATCATAATATTCAAGGATAAGAAAACATATTCATTCCCTAAGAGTTCAGGGATTAACCTGTATCCTCTATCCATTTGACCAGCGTCACGCCGCAAAACAAGTTGCAAGGAACACATCTGTGTTTGATAAGTCTCATCAGGTAAAGGCCTTAACTCTATAGCTGATATACAAGGGGGTATGTAAGAGCTCCATCCTCTTGTCCGTTGATGAATTCTCAAACCTCACGGTATCCCACAAGTTAGCTCCAAGATGTACTTCAAATTCAGGTAACTTATTTTCGCTGTCATAATTTCCATAAAAGAAACTTGCTCGAATCAAATACTTCGTCCCACTCGTGACATCTATTTTGTAGCAGTTCCTGGTTCCTTCTGGGAATCTCCTAAGGGTCCAGTATGGCTGTGAATAGTTATTTCTTTGATTAGGCCATACTGACCTACTTTCACCGGTGTCTACGAACCCTGCATCTGAAATGTACTTAATACCTGAAAACTTGTCAACATAACTAACATTTTCTGTTATGCCGCAATCGATACTGATGAAACCTGCAGACACATTTATCTATTAGCTTTTATATAATGATATGAATGGTAACATTATTCAAAAACAACTATTATAACCAGCATATTAACTTATAGACAACAGAACTCAATACCTGTTTGATTTTGGGCATAAATTAGGAGCAGATTAAAAGAAAAGAACAATTGCACGAATATCAGTGACATTGTTGTTGATAATGCTTCAGGAAACATGTAGCGAGAAAGTATATTTAACAACAAATATCATTACAAAGGAAACTCTGCTTGTACCGCCTAGTCGCCTACCATCACTTTATGATTGAGGAAAACCATGGTCCATCACTCCATCTTCTAGAGTTTACTTTGACCAAGAGTCATCTCACTAGTCTAATTGCCTCATGTTTCATTCACATGAGATACAATTACAAATGCCGCTAATTAAGCAAGCAAAGCAAGTCCAAAATCCAAGACTTCAAATGTAAAGACTAGAAACGTTGATCCTTCCAATTTGGTAATGCAAATCAAAATAGGTCATGAGAATACAAAACCTGAAATCGAATATGAAGTATAGTGATTGTTCAAAATCCAAAATAATTTTTTTAAGATAAAAACGTTTGTTTGACTCGACCTGAGGCCTAAGCAGTTGGATGTCATACAATATACAATTTAATTTCCTCATAACTCATGAATCGTCGGTAACTTGTAATTCGAACCAATTTATCAAATTTCAAATGACTCAAGAATATCAATTCATTGGTCTGAATATGATACAAGACCCCATCCTCCTTTCTTCTTTTCCATAATAACAAAAGGTTCGACCAAGATTTTCTGTCCTGTCTGTGACAACTTGGCTCATCAAGCACATCCATTTCTTGCAGATAACTTCACTAAGTAAAATATTCACAAATGACCAAAACACAAAGACTTGAATTATAAGGCAAACGAAAACTACTAGTAACTGCCAACTAATACAGCATACAGACCCAAGTCAAGTCAAGCTTCAACCAGGAAACTAACTGAGCATCAATGCATGTGCAAGAATTAATGAGCCGTGTGGCCCTAGACTCCTAGTCAATGTGGGAAATTTCTCCGAATTCTTCAGAGTCCTAGCTGTCAAGTTGGTCACAATTTCCAGGTACTGGTATTCAGAAATCGCAAGGTCGAGGACTGGAGTGGGTCAACAGGTCAATACCAGATCAGCATCTTCTCCACAAAACAAGTATTTCTAACATTTGGGTGGGATTTTCTTGAGCAATAAAGCAACTACAGTACTAGCCTTTGTCTAGTTAATGAGAGATTATTTCAGTAGTAAACAGGATCAAAATTTAATCAGACAGAAAATTAGAAAACAGTTGGAGTTATTTTCCGAACATAACAGACAGCCCAGTGATCGAACTTCCGATCCTGTAAAACCCGATATTTGAAACCCCATTTCCGTTATGCCCATGTTCGTTATCTCAACCCCTCTTCGGAATTTTGTTCTGTTTTGTTTCATCTTTCAGACAACGGCAAAACCCAGATAGATGTTCTTTTGACACGAATGAAATAAAGCCAAAGTGAAAAGACTGACCGTTTCAGAGGTCAGAAGTGGAGTGAATTCCCGGTGCAAATGCGTAAGCCCTGAGCCTTGATCTTCAGAGGGCCTCAGCCTCTGCCGGAGCGTTGCTTACGGTTACAGTAGGAAAATTACTGTTGCTCCGATAGATATAAAGGGGTTGAATCACTTGATGTCACGGTAATTTGGACAGCTGGCACATTGAGTTATTTTCTTTTGTCATTTTCGGTACCGTTTGTGACGTGTGAATAGTAAAGTAGGGTGAGTTAAAAACCTAACTCATAAATTAGTTTAATTTAGCCAAGAACCCAAACGATAATTACAATCAAAATATGAATTTGAGTAAGAATTCACGCAACAATGAGATGATTAATTCCAATGGGGACAAGAATGGATCAATACAGAATTGTCTTTATTCAAAGAGATCGAGTGTATTACAATTTACAAATACTTTTTTTGGTGATGAAATAGATTTCATTGAGGGAACTATACCCAAACAGAGCCAAAAAGACCCAAAATACACAGAAAGAAAACAAACGCAGAAACAGAATCGGCTCCTCCCATACAGAAAACACTACCACACAAAACACTGGAACTTGGCTACACATCCTTGATCATTGACACAGAACACTACCACACGATAGCTACCTCACAGAGGGACTTAGCATTGCAATTGAATTGTTAGATATCAGCTCACTGGAACTTGTTATTTCAGTTCCATTGTTTTGCTTTGTTTCACCCATTTGTGTCGCCAAACACTCGTTCAGTTCGGCAACAACTTGACTCATAATTGGCCTTTTGGTGGCGTTTGGGGATGCACATGCCATTGCTATCTCCACAGCTTTCCAAACAGAGTTAACTGTGAAGTTTCCCTCCAACCTTGGATCTACAATGCTGTAAATGTTTCCTGTTTCAAGCTTAAAACCAACCCACTGGCTAATGTGAATTCTCTCATCCGTTTTCGATAAAACAGGTCGACCTGTAATAATCTCCAACAGCACAATCCCAAAGCTATAAACATCGCTTTTCTCATTTAACCTGTTTGATAGGTAATACCTGAAAGAAGAACACAAAAACCAAACAAGCAAATCAAATCATATGCAATTTGCCAACTATACATCAGGTTGCACAAAAAGAAATGTCTAGACAATCATTAATTGAAAAATACTCACTCAGGGTCAAGGTATCCAGGAGTGCCTGCAACAACTGTTGATATATGAGTCCCAACATCTGTAGGAAAATTTCTTGATAGGCCAAAATCTGATACCTTGGCTTGGAAATTTTCATTCAACAAAATGTTTGATGATTTCACATCCCTATGGATTATTGGCGGCTTAATACCAAGGTGCATATACTCCAGTCCTGCATTTCACGTACAGATCCGGCATGCATTATTAAGAGAAATGTAAATAAAATAGAACTAAAATAAGGAAAAGCGCATTGAGAATAAAATCAGCTGACCTTGTGCCGCATCTGACGCTATTCTAAGTCTGTCCTCCCAGCTCAAGATATGTAAATTGCTATCTATATTTACATAGAAAGTGTAAAAGTTAATGTTATATATGATTTATAGATTGTCTACGACGTGTTCTCATATGTAGTTGTGTACACACTATGGATCGTAGTTGCAATCAACCTGATAAATGTTCATGTAAGTTTCCATTAGCCATGTATTCATAGACAAGTCCCAAGTGTGTGTTATCATTGCAATATCCAACAAGGTTTGTCAAGTTTTTATGATGAACTCTGATAAGAAGATTTACCTGCGCGCAACATACAGGTTATTAGAAAATCACAAACACAATATCTTCGATTACTAATATACTATACGTGAAGTATCTGATCAATTTAAAAAAAAATACTGTGAACTATGATAACTACTTGACTAACATGCCTCCGCATGAAATTGTTGAAACCCTTGAACTGATGATGGTGAAAGCATCTTGACAGCTACTTCAGTGTTGTCTAGGTGTCCATGATACACTGTTCCAAATCCACCTTTTCCAAGAATCCTCTCAAAGTTTCTGGTGATCTTGATTATTTCAGAGTACGTGAAATTTCGTTTCGATGACTCCAATGTCCCAAGCTGAACTGTGTCTTTTGGATATTTGGAGGCTCCTAAGACCAGAGGAACTATTTAATGATGAATATAGTTGCAAGTTTTGGTATACTAATATTCTTGACAATGTACACAATGCCAAAAGAATAAACATCAACAAAATAGAGTATATACCATGTTTTCTTTTCCTTATAAAGCTCCACCAGATGGTTGCTGCAATTACCCCGAGGATTGAAACTCCAACGATTGAAATGGCTACAAAAAATAGGAGATTCTGCTTCTTCTTGTTCTTGCAAGATACGACTGTAGAAACCGAAAAAAAATTGATTACAGTTATGATAAATTTCAGAAAAAATAAAATGCCTAATAATAAGGAAAAAATGTTGCTTCTGAAGATGATAGAGTCCAAATGCTCCTAGGCTTCCAAAAGCCTCTTACGGAGCTGAAATAGATCAATTAAGAAGAAGTTGAGTTTAAGTTGAAGTCCCTTTCGGGTTCTCAAAAGGATGAGTCCTAATCATTTGTAGGAGGAGCCGTGATCAACTCAACCTGAATTAATTGGCTACAAGACTTCTATAAATAAAGACTTCTTCTACTGTTAAAAAAAAAAAAGCACAGAGAAGAAGGAGACGGGGGCAGAAGGACGCACAGGAGAACAAAGCAACGTGGAGGAGGCAATTCACACCAACGCAAACAGGAGGAGGCAGAGGAGAGCAACGCGAGTAGAGAAGAAAGAAAAGGAGGAGAACAACGCAGAAGCAGAGAAATAAAGCTACAAAGGTTGGCACTCTCTCCATCTTCTCTGTGTGCACAGGCTTTCCGGGAAGTGGAATGGCAGCGTCCCCATAACATATTCCGAGAAGCATCTCGATAATAATTCCGAGCTCTCTGAAGCCATCTCTTTATGTCAACAAACAGGCGATTTTTTTTGTTTCTTCTCAATTCGCATGACACAAAGAATGAAGCTGAGAAAATAAAAGAGGCATTATACGAAGTTGAAATCTATCTTAAAGATGACAAATCAAAAACTAAAAGCTGTGAAGCGGTGCCGACATGAGGAAGCAAAAATAAGAAGATTTAGTTTGATGCATAGATAATCATGCCTTCTGTGCAAAGTGTACGAGGTGGAGTTTGGCTCTAGACATGTTAAAATATGATTAAATCAAGTAAGTGGTAGGTATGGGGCTTGTTCAGAAGAGGTGTCGCCATAGAAAAATTTATCAAGCTTGGTGGTGCTTTGGTGGTGCTTATCAAATATGGGAGTACAAGATGAATGAGGAAGATGTATGATCAATACGTGCATGGCAGTGGTGCTAATTTTTCAAAGGCAGCTCAAAAACAAATTGATGGCCTTCCTTGTACTGATCTTCTTCCATCAGAGAGACCATGATTACAAGATGAGAATATAACTCTACAATGATCAATTTAAGCTATGATATAGCCGGTCTCGACATCAAAGTCCCTGCACCAATGAACGTGATCCACGCCAAGCCCTCAACAAAAGATTTTATCTTTGATGGTCTAAACTCCAAATCAGATAGCCAAAGTCGAGTCCGTCGGTACAAGTCTCTCGGCCTCCTACCAAATTAATGGAAGTAGGCCCACGCTAGCCCATGTCTCACTTGAAACTCAAACTATCGACAATTCAAAATTAAAGTGAAGAAGTGTAAAGCCCATGTCAAGTATCAAAGTCCAACTGCAAAGCTCGGCACGGGTGCCCAAATCAAATATTCAAGTCCACTAAATGCCGAGGCCCGTTGCAAAGCCCGGTGCTACTCCAAGCAATCCACTAAATATCGAGGCCCGTTGCAAAGCCCGACACTATTTTCAAGCATGCCACTAAATTCCGAGGCCCGTTGCAAAGCCCGGCAAACACTCTATCAAATTGGGTGTCCAAAGAAATACGCTTGATGGATTCAAGTTCTACACACATCCGTTAAGCTCGAATGTCGGTACAAAACCGAAAGCTAAAAATTATGAACTACGATCGGTTTGATCCCTCAAAAGGGGTACGTAGGCAATCTAGCGACCCACTAGATGCAACCACATATCCTAAATCAAATCCCTGACTCCACCAGTCAAATTCAGCCAATCCGAATCTTTGACACACCAGTCAAATTCACCAAGCATCAGAAAAATCAAATCATTCCCAAAAGCAAGCTCGAGAACTTTAAATCCTCACAAATGTCTCAAACACAAATTCTAAGTAAATGGGTCATCTACCCATCGGAATCTCAAAAGCCCGGAACTACATGTGGTTTGATCCCGCAAGGGTATGTAGGCAATCTAGAATCAAATAATCTAGATGCAACCGCATCATAAACACTATTCCAAATTCCAAAATCAAAGCCCTCCATTGAGTCATTTACTCATTGGAATTCTTGAACTACGAGTGGCTTGATCCCTCCTGGGGTACGTAGGCAGCCTGTAAAATAAATCAGGCGCAGCTGCAAATCCACACAAACACACACACCTCTCGGTGATTTCGTATTTTGAAATAAAGGGTTTTCCCTTGAGGCAAGGGTTGTAATTAAGAGATATTATAGCGTCTTGAATGGCTCGAACTGACATATTTAATGCTCTATTGCAGGGCGAGATTGTGCTAGGGTGAAATCATGTTTATTCACATTTTTTTTTGCTCTACATAATTTTTGGCGACCACAGTGGGAGCCATTTTCCTTTTTATCTTTTTTTATAAGTATTAAACTTACGTGTGTGTTTTTGTAGGGGAAAAACAAAGCAATGGCACCACAAGTAACAATTTTCTTTCACAAGCTCCCAGCTACTGCTATCCATCCAAAGCGGAATGGTCATCGTGTGTCATTTATGATCGGCCATCAACCTGTCACCCACACCAACACAAACCTAAAACTCGGAAGGAAACAAAATATGGTAGCTGCAAGAGTTGTTAAACCTGAAATAGTGAAGGGCCCTTCCAAGAATGCTTTGAGAAATCATAGAAAGAGAATTGCTAGGGCTCAAAGGAAGAGAGATGCCCAACTTAAGACAATTGAAGCCATCTTGGAAGACATTGGCCAACCGACACCAGTTACAGTGGAGGAGAACAAAGGTCAAAGAGGCCTAAAATCTACTAAGGCTCTCAGGTCTACCTATGTTATGATAGGCGCAATACCAGTCTACCTGCCAAGTACAGAGTCTGTCATGGCAACTTCTACAAGAAGTAACGAAGGTGGTAAACTTTCTGAAGATGAGTGCGAAGCTCAACAAATGAGAGTAGGCTCTCAGAGTTTTACCATCTCCTCACAACAGGAAGCATCACAAAGTAATCAAGTGCATGATCCAAAAAAGCTCGCAGAGGAGATTGTAAAGGCTCTTGACGCTCCATCAAAAGCTCGAGGAAGGCCACGAGGATCTAAAAATAGAGAATATCCAGTTTATGGTGATGACTCTTATCCTGGGGCAATCACTCGCAGTATGGTTAGAAGAACACATGGTGCATTGACAGATACTGAGTCGACAAGTATTACATCAGAGGAGGGAGATCCATCTTCAAAGGATAATCCTACAACCTTTACATGGAAGGAGAACCCTTTGTTTGAGACCTCTTCACAGGGCGCAAGGTCCCATGAGACTGATGATCCCAAACACGCCCAGGTACTCATGGCAAGTCAAGAGGGGGAAGACGAAACGCCAATGCATGAATTGTTGAAAAGGCTAGCCCAGCTCGAGAAAGATGCTCATCAAAGACAAATTGAGAAGGAGATAGAGGCCAAGAGGATAGCAGACCTCGAAGCCGAAATGAAAAGGAAGTTGGATGAGAAGGAGGCTGACATCGCTACACTTGTATCAAAATGTGCCTTGCTCATGAATGAGCGAAATAAAGACATGGATAATGACAGGAGAGAGGAGCCTCCTAAAGGTGACGGTGAGACAAGTAATCCTAAAGGCGACGTGCTCACAGCAGAGGGAGTAAAAAATATAGTTGCTGAGGCATTGAAGTCATTTCAATCGTCTTTAGCCACACCAGTTCTTGGGTTTCGCAAACCATATCCTGATCACTATGATGCAATTCCTTTCCCAAAAGGTTATCAAAGACCGATTTTTGACAAGTTTGATGGCATAAATGGTTCTCCGAAAGAGCATCTTGCTCATTTTTATTCAGCATGCGGCGAGACTTCCCAATCAGATGCCTTTTTGGTTAGACAGTTCGTCCAATCCCTCAAAGGAGCCGCGTTCACATGGTACACTCAGCTTGAGGCAGGGTCTATTCATACATGGGACGAGATGCAAAAGGCATTTATGGCTCAGTTTGTCAGTTCTAAGAAGGTTATCTCTGTTATGGACCTGGCTAACACAAAGCAGACTACTGGTGAAAGCAGTGCTGAGTTTATTACAAGGTGGAGAAGCCTCAACCTTCAGTGCCCTGAGAAATTATCTGAGATGTCTGCAGTTCAAATATGTTATAATAACCTCCTTCCAGAGGTCGCAATACATGTTGGCACAGCAGAACCTTTGACATTTGACTCCTTGGTGTCAAAGGCGAGTAATGTTGAAAAACAAATTGCCCGCCAAAAGACTTCCTCAAAAATTCAAGTTTTAGAAAAGAAGAATGACGCCAAGAAGTCAATTGTCAAGAAGGGAGAATCAATGACCACCACCTTTATCAAGAGTGATAAGAAAAATGAAGGTAGCAAGGGCAACACCAACAATGATAATAATAAAGATATGAATGATCGCCCTCGAAGACTCACGCTCAAGGAAAGAAAGAGTGTTAAGTATTCTTTTGACGACGAAGACATCGACTCAATTTTTGAAGTGCTTCTCGAAGCAAATGCCATTAAACTCCCTCAATCAAAGCGCCCAGCTGAGATGAACAAGACTAACGATCCTAAATACTGTCGGTATCATCGCTTAATCGGCCACACATTGAAGGACTGCTATGTTCTCAAAGATATAGTCCAAGAGATGATCAATAGTGACAAAATCGTTCTTGAGTCGTCTTCGAAAAAAACAGCAACAACAAATATGACAACAACTGTCGCTGCAAGGCCTAAAAATGCTATATCAATTGCATTTGAAGTTGACAACCAAGTCACGGTTGTTGAGGCGTACCCAAATATGCCTCGTCTGAGAAATCCTAACATTCCAACTCTGTATGAGCTCATGACTGCCCCAAGCTTTGATGTGTGGGAGGATTCAGTTGGCTTTGAAGAAGCAGATTGTGATTGGGAGATTTCAAAACGGAAAGTACATAAGAAGCCCCCTTCAGTTGTATCTAAACCTTCAAATACTAAAAGTCGTACGGGTCCAAGTCCAAAATTCCAAAGGAAAAGTGCAGGTGCAACGAAAAAGGTTCAATCTCGCAAGGAAGATGATAATGG